>NC_134483.1:545327578-545395078 GCF_040206685.1 Ascaphus truei
CCCTCCCGCTCCATTCCCTCCCGCTCCATTCCCTCCCGCTCCTCTCAGCTCCCTCCCCGGCGTGGGAACAGGCTGCCACGCGGCGCGTAAGATGGCGGACCCCCTTCCTCCCTCGCGGCGCCGAGTGAGAAGATGGCGGTGGCCGGAAGTACAGGTAGGTGTCGCGTGTGTGTGTGTGTGTGTGTGTTTGTGTGACACTGCCCCCCCTCCTGTCCACTGCCCCCTCTCCTGTCCACTGCCCCCCCTCCTGTCCACTGCCCCCCCTCCTGTCCACTGCCCCCCTCCTCCTGTCCACTGCCCCCCCCTCCTGTCCACAGCCCCCCCTCCTGTCCACAGCCCCCCCTCCTGTCCACAGCCCCACCCCTCCTGTCCACTGCCCCCCCTCTCCTGTCCACTGCCCCCCCTCTCCTGTCCACTGCCCCCTCTCCTGTCCACAGCCCCCCCCTCCTGTCCACTGCCCCCACTCTCCTGTCCACTGCCCCCCCTCTCCTGTCCTCTGCCCCCCCACTCCTGTCCACTGCCCCCCCTCTCCTGTCCACTGCCCCCCCTCTCCTGTCCACTGCCCCCCCTCTCCTGTCCACTGCCCCCCCCCTCCTGTTCACTGTCCACCCCCTCCTGTCCACTGTCCACCCCCTCCTGTCCACTGTCCACTGCCCCCCCTCCTGTCCACTGTCCACCCCCTCCTGTCCACTGTCCACTGCCCCCCCCTCCTGTCCACTGCCCCCCCTCCTGTCCACTGCCCCCCCTACTGTCCACTTCCCCCCCTCCTGTCCACTGCCCCCCCCCTCCTGTCCACTGCCCCCCCCCTCCTGTCCACTGCCCCCCCCCCTCCTGTCCACTGCCCCCCCCCCTCCTGTCCACTGCCCCCCCCTCCTGTCCACTGCCCCCCCCTCCTGTCCACTGCCCCCCCCTCCTGTCCACTGCATCCCCCTCCTGTCCACTGCCCCCCCTACTGTCCACTGCCCCCCCTACTGTCCACTGCCCCCCCTCCTGTCCACTGCCCCCCCCCCTCCTGTCCACTGCCCCCCCCTCCTGTCCACTGCCCCCCCCTCCTGTCCACTGCATCCCCCTCCTGTCCACTGCCCCCCCCTCCTGTCCACTGCATCCCCCTCCTGTCCACTGCCCCCCCCTCCTGTCCACTGCATCCCCCTCCTGTCCACTGCCCCCCCCTCCTGTCCACTGCCCCCCCTCCTGTCCACTGCCCCCCCTTCCTGTCCACTGCCCCGCCTTCCTGTCCACTGCCCCCCCTCCCCCTTCCCACCGCCTCCCCTCCCCCTTCCCACCGCCTCCCCTCCCCCTTCCCACCGCCTCCCCCCCCCTTCCCACCGCCTCCCCCCCCCTTCCCACCGCCTCCCCTCCCCCCTTCCCACCGCCTCCCCTCCTCCCTTCCCACCGCCCCCCCCTTCCCACCGCCCCCCCCCCTTCCCACCGCCCCCCCCCTTCCCACCGCCCCTTCCCACCGCCCCCCCCCTTCCCACCGCCCCTTCCCACCGCCTCCCTTCCCACCGCCTCACAGCCGCTGCACGCACTCAACAGACACCCGCCACACTCGACACATACCTGCCGCCACACACACCTGCTGCCTCCCGCCCCTACGCACCGACATCACTGTCCCACCGCCTCACACCCTAGCAGGACCCCCCACTCACAGACAGCACTCACAACCCACGCGCCACCCGCCGCCTCACACCCTAGCAGGACCCCCACTCAAAGACAGCACTCACAACCCACGCGCCACCCGCCGCCTCACACCCTAGCAGGACCCCCACTCACAGACAGCACTCACAACCCACGCGCCACCCGCCGCCTCACACCCTAGCAGGACCCACACTCAGACAGCACTCACAACCCACGCACCACCCGCCGCCTCACACCCTAGCAGGACCCCCACTCACAGACAGCACTCACAACCCACGCGCCACCCGCCGCCTCACACCCTAGCAGGACCCCCACTCGCAGAAAGCACTCACAACCCACGCGCCACCCGCCGCCTCACACCCTAGCAGTACCCCCACTCACAGACAGCACTCACAACCCACGCGCCACCCGCCGCCTCACACCCTAGCAGGACACACGCCTCACATTTTTTCATCACTTATGGCACCAAAATATACATTGTACTGTGGTGTGGTTACAATAAACCATTTTTATACAACATCGTATTACATTTTCTTCCATCTTTCTTTTCAATATTATTATCCAACCTTTACAACAAATACTCACCTATTGTTCCACAATTTATAAATAATACTACCTATTACGCATTTACATCCCGGGCAACGCCGGGTCTCTCAGCTAGTATAGCTATAAAGACTGAGTCAGTATACCTTGATTGGCCTTTGATACTATGGAGAAGACGTACCTTCAGGTTTCCTGGTCCCGGGATCCATGTTTCTTAAAGTTAGTAAATATTCCAACATCTTCATTATTTCTTCTGCGTCTGCAAGAACAAACAGTTACCACTGTGATCCGTACAGAGACAATCTTCAGAGGAAGAAACACATTGAAAAAAAACATTTCTAATAATATGCAGAATGTCATCTTTACACTTATACTAATATTTTGCTTATTTCTCCTTTGAATAATGTAGATGTAGCCAGGTCCCCTGCGGTCCCCCGGTGTTGCACCTATCCACTCCTTACCTCTGTTGCTGCAGGGGCTAGTGTGGGTGGTGACAGGTTCGCCTGAGGCTCCGGCGGCCCTCTCTGCAGGGCCCCACCAGTTTTGGGCAAGGTTGCGCAAGCGCAGGGAGCGCCAAGAGTTGTGGTGGCCATTTTCAGTGTGCGCATGCGCAGTGTACTATGCGCATGTGGTGGCCCATAGGAATAGGCTCTGTGGGGACTACAAGCCCCATAGTGCTTAGGGGCAGGAGTACCACATGACACCAGGGAGCCAATCTTGCAACCAGATCTCCTGTAGGAGGCGATACTATTTCACACTCTGAACCAGGAAGAGACAGTCGGTGCTGGGACAGGATATGGGTTACAGCCGTGCGAGGTGTGTGGGTTACAGCCGTCCAAGGTGTGTGGGTTACAACCGTGCGAGGTGTGTGGGTTACAGCCGTGCGAGGTGTGTGGGTTGCAGCCGTGCGAGGTGTGTGGGTTACAGCCGTGCGAGGTGTGTGGGTTGCAGCCGTGCGAGGTGTGTGGGTTACAGCCGTGTGAGGTGTGTGGGTTACAGCCGTGCGAGGTGTGTGGGTTACAGCCGTGCGAGGTGTGTGGGTTACAGCCGTGCGAGGTGTGTGGGTTGCAGCCGTGCGAGGTGTGTGGGTTACAGCCGTGTGAGGTGTGTGGGTTACAGCCGTGCGAGGTGTGTGGGTTACAGCCGTGCGAGGTGTGTGGGTTACACCCGTGCGAGGTGTGTGGGTAGTTGTACCTCTTAGTTATTATAGAGCGGTTAAGATATATGTTGCAAGTAAAGATTATTGCTATTTTACCCTGTGTGTTAGTACTGTTAATTGATCCTGCGAGGGGCTCCTCCCACTGCGCTGGGATCCCTCTCAGGAGGAGGCCCTGCACCAATACCGTTATTATTGCACCTCAGGCTCCCCGTGGCGGAGGCTCAGGCTCCTTGTGAGCCAAAAGGTAAAGGCAACACCAGTAACCATCTTGTTTAGGGGGAAACAGGGCTACATATATCTACTATGTTGGAGCAAAATGGGGAAGAGAGTCTTGCAGCCGCCGCACCTGTAAGGTCAGTGAGGGATCCATGTTCCAGCAGCGGATCAACGAGAGCTGAAGATTACGATGATGGTGAAATATGGCCTATATCTTTATAGAGTGACATGACTACATTTAATGTCAAACATTGTTGGACAGAAACTGTTGTCTCGAAGAACTCGCAGAGGAAATGTTGAATGTGAGGTATACCCAACCACTGGTGGGACTACATGGTCCTGAATGTCACACCCTCCCGCAGTTACTGACCATATCCTTATTAATAACAAGTGACAACTTTATATTTTACATAAAAACGTTGAAACATAATTTGGTTTCTCTTATTTACCTTTCTCAGGATCACCGACAAAATTGGGAACATAATTTACTGGACCTGTCTGAACTGCATTCTCAGGTAGAGGCAATAGGGGGGGCCCTGCTGCAGCCACGATAGAATAGAATAGTGAGCGGTGCTTAGGGTGTGGATACGGTAGTAAACAGAAGAGAGAGAACTCAGTGTAGCACTCAGGCTCACGCTCTGATGATGAGTGAATGATTTAAAACATAATTTTTATTGATAGCATCATATATTAAAATATAAATGTTGGAGCAACGTACTGGAGGTAGGTTGATCCTGAATAATAATAGCCGTATTGGCTCCGGATCAGACGGAATCGTGTGTACCATGTATGTCTTATATGAAACACTGGTAACAGAACAACACAGAAATCCTAGTGTGGACCTGTGTAATGAGTGTGTGCTGATGGGTGTGCTCAGATAGGTACTGAGACTACATATCACATGCTAGCAGAATCTGCGTAAGCCCTTAATTAAGGTGGTAGATGTGACCCGTAGTAACTGATATACACGAGGAGCAAATGTATTGTGTATGTAACGGCTGGACCCCCCTTGTCTGACCCACCCAATCTCACATTGGCCCGTGTGGTCTAACCGGTCCCCATTACAAGGTCGTGTGTGGTGGTGCACCTGCTAGTAACAGGACTCCTGAGTCTCCCGCTTGGTGTTATAGAGGATGGCAGCAGGACAGGTATCTGAGGTAGTGGTTACGAGTCCAACTTACTTCATGTGCAGCGCCTCCACCTCATCAGGATCTATGCTTCCGCAGGGAGATGGTCCTGGTGAGGAATTCCTTCTCGGTGGTGACTGCCACTGCTGAGTAACTTCACACTCACACAGTGGGGGTTTCTTTGAACATGGCATCTTTATTGTGGATTGGGATGTAGCAGACTGCCCCATGCAGCTGCCGGCTCTAGCCGCACATCTCTCCGTGCTGTCCCTTTGCCAGGTACGCCCTCCAGTATTGAAGTGGGATTCCCTTTCTCCTAGGGAGATCACCACTGCGCCAGGTCCCTGGACACAGTGTGGCTTAGACAGACTTGATTGGTCACTCTGCTACCGCTAGTTACTGCACTAGGTTCACAAAAGTATTCCTGCAATCCCTTATGCAGGAAGATACATTTTACCAGCTGCTTCTCTGCCAACCTTGCAACAACACTAACTGACAGGGTGTGTCTTATATACTTCAGGAGGCAGGCGCATCTCTGATGTCACTATCCAGAGACTCAGAGCATACAGCCACTCCCCTCCATACATAGGACACTACACCAAGGTTTGAGGGAAAACCTCCATAACTACTGCTGGCAGGCCTGTACTTACCAGGACTTACTGCCAACAGGGAAGATGTATGCAGTCATTATTATGCATGGCTACATACTCCCCCTGGTTAATACCCACCGTCCCGGCTGGGACCTAAATTTGATGTACCTTGCGCCAGGAAACACTGCAAAAGAACACACAAATAACATGACAAACATCATCACATTGACATAATAATGCAAGCCCATCTCACTCACTGACCAGCAGTGAGCACTAAAGAAAAAGCAGACCACTCTAATTTGGCACTCAATAATAATGTTGAGGATCTGGCTTCTTCACCTCCCGCCCCGCGGCATCATGCACAGTCACGCTGTATTCCCGTGGTACCCCTCGCTCATTGCAATACACCACTTTGTGCATGTACACACTGCGTCCTATCTTCCAGACCCGCATAAGTTGGGACACACTCTGCTCGGCCTGAATTCCTTTAATGGCTCCCCCTTTATCTACGATATAGTGCTGGATATCGTTTTTAAGCCATCTCTCCCTATTTTCCTCTATCTCTCTCATTAAAGGTTCTGGGACATACGGGTAATCAAGCCCATGTGACTTTCTGTATTTTGCCGCAACAGCCCGTTCAGCTCGGCAAGCCCTAGTCAACTTACTGTCGCCAGCCACCCCGGGCAGCACCCATGACAGGGGCTCATCGGTCTCTACCGGGTCATCCAACCCTGCGGACCCCTTTGGGATAATAAGGCCTGCCTGGATGCGATCCCACCTTACCCTTAGGGCCCTAAGGTATGCCTCGTCATCAAAGTCACCGGCAGCCCACCAGTGATCAACCACCCCCTCCCTTTCTAGGATAAATCGGGTGCGATCGAACCAAGCGACATACCCCTCGTACAACGGGGCCCACCACCTAGTTTCCTTCCGTTCTTCGGAGCTAGGTTCTATAGACTCCTCTATCGACTCCTCATCAGGCCCACCCGAAGATACCCCGGATGTACCCTCAGATCGCCCCACTTGGCTCTTACTCTGTGACCAGTGTCCGCCCTCCAGACCCAGCGCACTATAACTCTCACTGGCCATTGACCCACGTCGAGAAATCCTCCCTCCACCCTCCGATCCATCATCAGACGTTCCCCAGTCCAGGATTCCAGTCCGTTCTTGGATAGGACCCCGGGAATCCCCTGACACCCCCAAACTAGAAGTGGACCCGAATGACGGAGTGACGGGGACAGGGGCTTTAACTAGGGCCTTGGGGCTAACCTTGGGAGGGGACGGGGTTGAGGGACGGGACCGAACAGTAGGTATTGACAGGGTTACGACCTGCTCTCCAGCAATACCTGCCTTAACTTCGCCACAAAGTCCTTTCTTGAATCCAGCAGCTGGGCTTCTTGTTCTGCGACTCGAACGCCCGCTCCCCCTGGTAGTAGGGGATCGGCTTCCGCTGCTCGACCGCAGAGGCGCTGGCATCTCCCACTCGATGCCGCTCTGCTCGTTCGGACTCTCCTCCGCACACGCACGTGCTGCGACGCCATCTTGGGTTGGATCCCCAATCAGGATCTCTTCCTCCACAAGGACATCTGGCAACGCCCGTCTGCTGCGCGATCCAGTCTGGCTCTGGACTCGCTCTTCCTTCTCCTCCACCCCCTGATTCTGCGATAGGCACGGTGTCGTCTTATTACCTCGCAGGGTCGGGGTGGATCGACCTCCTTCCGATCCACTAGTCACCATGGCAGTGGGACTCCGGCGATCGGGTGGTCGCGGTACGGGAGACACTCTACTCCGCGTCTCTACACCACGGGGAATGACATCTCTCCATGGCGTACCAATAGTATGACAGTCTCTTTCTCTGACCATCACACTCGACAGCCCAGCTGTTGTGTCGATACTCGTCCGAGGATCCCAACCCGCAGTTCGGTCTGGGCATCCCAGTAGGAGACCGGCGATGGACTCCTCGGTGATCACCTCTCCGATGGCTGGGTTTCTCCGTCGGGAGCACCGAACCTGACTCCAACTCCGCGGGACCTGCACTCTCATTCCATAGTGCTCCCGGCTGCTCGTCGATCGGCATCGGGACATTTCCTGCTACTCCCACCGCTTGTACCGGTACAAAAAGGGTCATGGGCCACATGTACTGCAGTCCAAAGTGGGGGCATCGGGCCTCACTGCCCACGGCTCCGCCCGGCAGTCTGCACTGCAGGCAAAGACACACCACAGTCTCCACACCCTCCACACGGATGACCAGGAAGCCTCCTGGAGTCGAGTAGGGATGCGTAGAGATCACCGGACTCTGGCCCACTTTATCAGCAACTTCAGCCATATTCACCAGCGGGTATATTTTAGCATGAGCAGACTACCGCATACACTCGCGGTTAGAGAGTGCACATGCACGTGCATGCGCAGACCAGTGACTGCCTCCGCATTATATTCTCTAACCGCGAGTGTATGCGGTAGTCTGCTCATGCTAAAATATACAGGGTAAAAGTGCCCCGACTGTCATTTTAAGCCTCCATGTGCAGTGTTTAGAAGGGAAGTGCTCAATCGATAGAAGTACTGATTTTTAGTTGCCTGCAGCAACATTCAAGCTGCGCTGCTGTGTACAGCCTTTTACATAGCAGCACAAAGGTTTACTTTATGTGCCATTACAGCTAGCCCTCTGATATATGACAAGTGATAATTCAATAGCATTAGTGTCTTCTTGACCAAGGTTGATCCACCTACTCACTGCCTACAGTCTGTATAACTTACCTCTGACAACAGCCACGTACGTTACTGCAGGACACCACACTCCTGCAGCACAGCACTTTAAGGTTACCTTAGGTCACCCTGACACCTAGCTAGGCTTACCATCGTTTACAGAGAGGAAGCACAGCTGATTGCACCAACAACTACTGATATACACAATACATTTGCTCCTGGTGTATATCAGTTACTACGGGTCACATCTACCACCTTAATTAAGGACTTACGCATATTCTGCTAGCATGTGATATGTAGTCTCAGTACCTATCTGAGCACACCCATCAGCACACACTCATTACACAGGTCCACACTAGGATTTCTGTGTTGTTCTGTTACCAGTGTTTCATATAAGACATACTTGGTACACACGATTCCGTCTGATCCGGAGCCAATACGGCTATTATCATTCAGGATCAACCTACCTCCAGTACGTTGCTCCAACATTTATATTTTAATATATGATGCTATCAATAAAAATTATGTTTTAAATCATTCACTCATCATCAGAGCGTGAGCCTGAGTGCTACACTGGGTTCTCTCTCTTCTGTTTACTGAACTGGATTCTCTGCAGAAAAGTACGAAAGATGTTAACGTACCTTCTATCCCACACACATATTTAGCAGTACATAGCAGTTTATATTCTATTACAAAAATGAAGGTGACTGAGGGTATTTTTTTTTTATCATCCCTACCTTCCATGTACTGTAACATGAAAATGCTGCACTGTATAATGATAACAGGTATAACACAGTATACAACATTCCAGCTCTTTAGACACCTGATTTAGCTGCCCTCACCAGCACTGAAGGAGTTACATATTTAGTTACAGATTTGGACAAACATCAGAAGAGAACGTAGCAGTGGCGTGTGGAACTTTATGCCGATTTGGGTTCCAGAAGATTCCAGGCTACAGTAAGTCCCGGTCAGGGTAAAACTCTCCCATAGAGATCCCTGCACCTAGGAAAGTCTAGTTTTCGACCGCAGTCCCAAAGTAAGTGTGTCTTTGTGTCTGTATTTTGTGTATCATTGTGTGTAAGTGAATGTATGCCGAATAAATTACAATTTATTCAATTTTCTTGTTTTGCTCCATGAGTGATCCTGGTAAAAAGGTGTAAATAACCTGGTCTCCCGTGACAATATGCAAATTGTTTTGTATTATGAGTCATCAGACCAAGCTGGTGAAATGTCATAATTTTGGTCTGCTTGTAATTTCATCAGTGCCATTTTTTCTCAGTTAGCCTTTACTCGCTGCGCCGCTCCTTCTCAGCCTTTACTCGCTGCGCCGCTCCTTCTCAGCCTTTACTCGCTGCGCCGCTCCTTCTCAGCCTTTACTCGCTGTGCCGCGCCATCTCAGCCTTTACTCGCTGCGCCGCTCCTTCTCAGCCTTTACTCGCTGCGCCGCTCCTTCTCAGCCTTTACTCGCTGCGCCCTCCTTCTCAGCCTTTACTCGCTGCGCCGCGCCTTCTCAGCCTTTACTCGCTGCGCCCCTCCTTCTCAGCCTTTACTCGCTGCGCCACGCCTTCTCAGCCTTTACTCGCTGCGCCGCTCCTTCTCAGCCTTTACTCGCTGCGCCGCGCCTTCTCAGCCTTTACTCGCTGCGCCGCTCCTTCTCAGCCTTTACTCGCTGCGCCGCGCCTTCTCAGCCTTTACTCGCTGCACCGCTCCTTCTCAGCCTTTACTCGCTGCGCCGCTCCTTCTCAGCCTTTACTCGCTGCGCCGCTCCTTCTCAGCCTTTACTCGCTGCGCCGCTCCTTCTCAGCCTTTACTCGCTGCGCCCCTCCTTCTCAGCCTTTACTCGCTGCGCCGCTCCTTCTCAGACTTTACTCGATGCGCCGCTCCTTCTCAGCCTTTACTCGCTGCGCCGCTCCTTCTCAGCCTTTACTCGCTGCGCCGCTCCTTCTCAGCCTTTACTCGCTGCACCGCTCCTTCTCAGCCTTTACTCGCTGCGCCCCTCCTTCTCAGCCTTTACTCGCTGCGCCGCTCCTTCTCAGCCTTTACTCGCTGCGCCGCTCCTTCTCAGCCTTTACTCGCTGCGCCGCTCCTTCTCAGCCTTTACTTGCTGCGCCGCGCCTTCTCAGCCTTTACTCGCTGCGCCGCTCCTTCTCAGCCTTTTGTCGCTGCGCCCCTCCTTCTCAGCCTTTACTCGCTGCGCCCCTCCTTCTCAGCCTTTACTCGCTGCGCCGCGCCTTCTCAGACTTTACTCGCTGCGCCGCTCCTTCTCAGCCTTTACTCGCTGCGCCGCTCCTTCTCAGCCTTTACACGCTGCGCCGCTCCTTCTCAGCCTTTACTCGCTGCGCCGCGCCTTCTCAGCCTTTACTCGCTGCGCCGCTCCTTCTCAGCCTTTACACGCTGCGCCGCTCCTTCTCAGCCTTTACTCGCTGCGCCGCGCCTTCTCAGCCTTTACTCGCTGCGCCGCTCCTTCTCAGCCTTTACTCGCTTCACCGCGCCTTCTCAGCCTTTACTCGCTGCGCCGCTCCTTCTCAGCCTTTACTCGCTACGCCGCTACTTCTCAGCCTTTACTCGCTGCACCGCTCCTCCGGCTGTCACCAAAGCTATCAGGAAAAATCTTAGCCTTTTCTACCACCATCAGATTATATACTAGAATCTAGTCTATATAGCTATAAAGACTGAGTCAGGATACCTTGATTGGCCTTTGATACTATGGAGAAGACGTACCTTCAGGTTTCCTGGTCCCGGGATCCATGTTTGTTAAAACTAGTACATTTCCCAACATCTTCATTATTGCTTCTGCGTCTGCAAGAACAAACAGTTACCACTGTGATCCGTACAGAGACAATCTTCAGAGGAAGAAACACATGGAAAAAAGATATTCCTAATAATATGCAGAATGTCGTCTTTATACTTATACAATTATTTAGCTTATTTCTCCTTTGAATAATATAGATGTAGCCAGGTCCCCTCTGGTCCCCCGGTGTTGCAGCTATCCACTCCTTACCTCTGTTGCTGCAGGGGCTAGTGTGGGTGGTGACAGGTTCGCCCGAGGCTCCGGCGGCCCTCTCTGCAGGGCGCCGCCAGTTTTGGGCAAGGTTGCGCAAGCGCAGGGAGCGCCAAGAGTTGAGGTGGCCATTTTGAGTGTTGCGCATGCGCAGTGTACTATGCGCATGTGGTGGCCCATAGGAATAGGCTCTGTAGGGACTACAAGCCCCATAGTGCTTAGGGGCAGGAGTACTACATGACACCAGGGAGCCAATCTTGCGGCCAGATCTCCTGCAGGAGGCGATACTATTTCACACTCTGAACCAGGAAGAGACAGTCGGTGCTGGGACAGGATATGGGTTACAGCCATGCGAGGTGTGTGGGTTACAGCCGTCCAAGGTGTGTGGGTTACAGCCGTGCGAGGTGTGTGGGTTACAGCCGTGCGAGGTGTGTGGGTTACAGCCGTGCGAGGTGTGTGGGTTACAGCCGTGCGAGGTGTGTGGGTTACAGCCGTGTGAGATGTGTGGGTTACAGCCGTGCGAGGTGTGTGGGTTACAGCCGTGCGAGGTGTGTGGGTTACAGCCGTGCGAATTGTGTGGGTTACAGCCGTGCGAGGTGTGTGGGTTACAGCCGTGCGAGGTGTGTGGGTTACAGCCGTGCGAGGTGTGTGGGTTACAGCCGTGCGATGTGTGTGGGTTACAGCCGTGCGAGGTGTGTGGGTTACACCCGTGCGAGGTGTGTGGGTTACACCCGTGCGAGGTGTGTGGGTAGTTGTACCTCTTAGTTATTATAGAGCGGTTAAGATATATGTTGCAAGTAAAGATTATTGCAATTTTACCCTGTGTGTCAGTATTGTTAATTTGTCCTGCGAGGGGCTCCTCCCACTAAGCTGGGATCCCTCTCAGGAGGAGGCCCTGCACCAATACCGTTATTATTGCACCTCAGGCTCCCCGTGGCGGAGGCTCAGGCTCCTTGTGAGCAAAAAGGTAAAGGCAGCACCAGTAGCCATCTTGTTTAGGGGGAAACAGGGCTACATATATCTACCATGTTGGAGCAAAATGGGGAAGAGAGTCTTGCAGCCGCCGCACCTTTAACGTCATTGATATAGTATTGAACCACAAACTTCAGGAAACTGGCTTCACCAAGAGTCTTACATGACTCTCAGCAGCGGATCAACGAGGGCTGAAGATTACGATGATGGTGAAATATGGTCTATATCTTTATAGAGTGACATGACTACATTTAATGTCAAACATTGTTGGACAGGAGCTGTTGTGTCGAAGAACTCGCAGAGGAAATGTTGATTGTGAGGTATACCCAACCACTGGTGGGACTACATGGTCCTGAATGTCACACCCTCCCGCAGTTACTGACCATATCCTTATTAATAACAAAGGACAACTTCATATTTTACATAAAAACGTTGAAACATAATTTGGTTTCTCTTATTTACCTTTCTCAGGATCACCGACAAAATTGGGAACATAATTTACTGGACCTGTCTGAACTGCATTCTCAGGTAGAGGCAAAAGGGGGTCCCCTGCTGCAGCCACAATAGAATAGAATAGTGAGCGGTGCTTAGGGTGTGGATATGGTAGTAAACAGAAGAGAGAGAACCCAGTGTAGCACTCAGGCTCACGCTCTGATGATGAGTGAATGATTTAAAACATAATTTTTATTGATAGCATCATATATTAAAATATAAATGTTGGAGCAACGTACTGGAGGTAGGTTGATCCTGAATAATAATAGCCGTATTGGCTCCGGATCAGACGGAATCGTGTGTACCAAGTATGTCTTATATGAAACACTGGTAACAGAACAACATAGAAATCCTAGTGTGGACCTGTGTAATGAGTGTGTGCTGATGGGTGTGCTCAGATAGGTACTGAGACTACATATCACATGCTAGCAGAATCTGCGTAAGCCCTTAATTAAGGTGGTAGATGTGACCCGTAGTAACTGATATACACGAGGAGCAAATGTATTGTGTATATCAGTAGTTGTTGGTGCAATCAGCTGTGCTTCCTCTCTGTAAACGATGGTAAGCCTAGCTATATGTCAGGGTGACCTAAGGTAACCTTAAAGTGCTGTGCTGCAGGAGTGTGGTGTCCTGCAGTAACCTACGTGGCTGTTGTCAGAGGTAGGTTATACTGACTGTAGGCAGTGAGTAGGTGGATCAACCTTGGTCAAGAAGACACTAATGCTATTGAATTATCACTTGTCATATATCAGAGGGCTAGCTGTAATGGCACATAAAGTAAACCTTTGTGCTGCTATGTAAAAGGCTGTACACAGCAGCGCAGCTTGAATGTTGCTGCAGGCAACTAAAATACAGTACTTTTATCGATTGAGCACTTCCCTTCTAAACACTGCACATGGAGGCTTAAAATCACCGTCGGGGCACTTTTACCCTGTATATTTTAGCATGAGCAGACTACCGCATACACTCGCGGTTAGAGAATATTATGCGGAGGCAGTCACTGGTGTGCGCATGCACGTGCATGTGCACTCTCTTACCGCGAGTCTCACACCCTATTGGTCCCCAGCCTCAGCTGACTCCTCCACAGTTCACAGTTCAGAGTTCAACCCCCAAAGTCCCGCCGGATTGGTTGCCGTTCGCGCGCTTTTCTCGCGCATGCGCAGCCTTACTATTCACAGTGACCTTACTGGCAAAATAACAGTATGGCGCTTCCAGCATTCGTAACAGCGCAGAACCCACACATATATATATACACATCCTTACATTCTCCCCTCTCCAGAATCCAACGTCCCCGCTGGACTACCTACATATATGAACTTATTTACACAGCCCTTTTCCCTTAAATTAGGTTACACATTTCATTGAACAGTACTACCATAGATTGCATTCTATGCCGAGCCCACTGCTGAGCCTCATAATGGGGTGCCCCAAATTGATCGTACGCCATTCTCATGGGAGGCTGACTGGTTCTTTGGCTTCGCCGAGGTTGGTTCTCCTCGGCTTCCTCCGCAGAGTAGCCAGTCTCAACTGGTGTTTCCATCTCTACCCTTGAGGGGTTTTCAGCATTAGTAAAGTCTCTCTGAGGTGTGAAACATGGGCTTTGTGGATCTAATGACTGACTCATTGGAGTCAGATTGTCAATGTTCGGGCCAAGAGGCTCTTTACCCGTAGCTCCTTCGGGAGATGCCCCCGCGGCCGGAAGGCCCCTTTGAGAGGTTCCTTCCATCGGATCTTCAGAGGTGGCAAGTTTTACAGTCTCTAGGCCATCTTCTGGGTTTCCAACTTCTCCATCTATTGGTGTAGCGGGTAGTTCCAACTCGTCGTTCCCTACTTGAGGTATGGGAAGCAGGTGATTCCTATGCCACACTTTTACGCGGCCTTCGGAGTCCTTGATCCGATACACGGGGAGGCCAGGCATCTGTGACTCCACCTCGTACACACCTTCCCGCCAACGGTCAGCCAATTTATGTTTCCCAGGAACACCTAAGTTGCGTAAGAGAACCGCATCCCCGGGGTGAATTTCCTTGTGACGCACTTTGTGATCATAGCGTCTTTTATTTCCCGCATTCAATTGCGCTGTCGCTCTTTCAGCCAATTTATAGGCTTGCTGCAGACTATCCCGTAACCGCTGTACGTATCTGAAGTGCGTTCTGTTGGATACCCCATCGGTAGATATCCGCAGTCGCACATCCACCGGTAATCGGGCTTCTCTTCCGAACATCAAAAAGTACGGGGTGTACCCGGTGGACTCATGCCGGGTACAATTATAAGCATGTACCAATGTCTCCACGTGCTTACTCCACTCCGTCTTTTGTGAGCCTGTCAGGGTTCCTAACATATCTAATAAAGTGCGGTTGAACCGTTCGGGCAAAGCATCCCCTTCAGGGTGGTACGGGGTGGTACGTGACTTGGCAATGTTCAGTAGGGTTAGCAATTCCTTTATCAGTGTACTCTCAAAGTCCCTGCCCTGATCAGAGTGGAGGCGATTTGGTAGTCCATAATGAATGAAATACTTTTCCCACAGGACTCGGGCCACCGTTACGGCCTTCTGATCTTTCGTAGGGAACGCCTGGGCGTACCTGGTGTAGTGGTCAGTAATCACTAGTACATTGCTAATGCCCCGGCTGTCGGGTTCAATACAGAGAAAATCCATACACACCAGATCCATGGGGCCCGAACTTTTCAAGTGCGCCATGGGAGCCACCCTTGTGGGCAGTGTTTTCCTTTGTAAGCAGCGATTACACCTTCGACAATGCTGTTCCACGTACTCTCTCATCCTAGGCCAGTAGAATCTATCCTGTAGTAGCCCGAACGTCTTATCAATGCCCAGATGGCCATGGTCATCGTGGAGGGCCCGAAGGAACATGTTCCTCAAGCGCTCCGGCAGGAACAGCTGATGCCGATCGGGATGGTTGTGATATGGGATCACCCGATATAACAAACAATTGTCCATTTCGAACTTTCCAAACTCATTCAACAGGAGTTTCACCAAGTTTTTGGGGGCTTGCTTGAGTATAGAGGGATTTTCTTGTTGTACCGCTTGACGGGCCAGCTCCACTATCGGGTCTTGAGTCTGGTAATGCACTAGATCCCTCCACGAGATGATGTTATCTTCCGTGATATTCATCCCTTCTCGACCCTGATAGGCCCGGGGAATGGCTCGCGAGTGACATCCTAAAGAATCAGCAACCCGTAGTTCCGAGAATGCCACCTGATTATTGACTACCGCAGCCACAGAACAGTGAGCACGGATTCCGGGACCCGGTATTTCTTCCCATACTTCCTCATCAGGGGTGGATTGAAGGCCGGGTCGACGAGACAGGGCGTCGGCCCCTATGTTAGTGGGTCCTGGTTTGTATTTAAGATTGAAGCTGTAGTTGGCCAGGGCAGCGTCCAATTTGGCGGACGTATTTATATAGGTCATGGGATTATTGTCCGTGCGTACTTCGAACTGTACTCCATACAGGTAGTCGTGCAGCTTGTCCATCACTGCCCATTTCAAGGCCAAAAATTCCAGTTTATGGACCGGATAGTTCTGCTCACTAGGTGTCAAGCTTCGGCTCGCATATGCCACTGGGCGGAGCCCCGTTTCATACTTCTGATGCAGGACAGCCCCCAGCCCACTAAGGCTGGCGTCTACATGTAGGACGTATTCACGTTCCGGATCTGCATAGGCCAAGACCGGGGCCTGGGTGAGGCTGGTTTTTAAGTTCAGGAATGCCTGTTCACATTCTGGGGTCCATTTCTCCCCAAAGGGCGTTTGCGCCGTCACCCCTTTTCGTTCTGTCTCTCCCGGGTAGATCTTTAAAAGATTGTTCAACAGCTTGGCTTTGCTGGAATAGCCTTCCACGAACCGCCGGTAGTAGCCACAAAATCCCAAGAAGGACCGCAACTCTTGGACATTATGGGGTCTAGGCCAATTCACCACAGCCTCTATCTTCCCTGGATCGGTGGACACTCCTTCAGCCGACACGATGTGGCCCACATACGTCACGGAGGACCGACAGAACTTGCATTTGTCCAGAGACAGTTTGAGGCCCTCCTCCTGAAGTCTATCCAGTACCTTCATCAGCCTAACGGAGTGTTCCTCTAGAGTTCGCCCGAACACTATAATGTCATCCAGGTACACTAAGCATTCTTGCGGGTTCAGGTCTCCGAGAGTCTTTTCCATCAATCTCTGGAATGTGGCCGGGGCCCCGCAGATCCCTTGCGGCATGCGGGTAAATTGATAAAATCCTAATGGGCAGATGAAGGCAGTCTTTTCTTGGTCCTCCTGGCCCATGGGCACTTGGTAGTACCCGGACCTAAGATCGAGCACACTGAACCATTTACTTCCCGTCAAAGCGTTCAAGAGATCCTCGATTCGGGGCAGTGTGTACTGATCGGGGATGGTGCGGGTATTCAGGGTTCTGTAATCCACGCAGAGACGGACCGTCCCGTTCTTTTTGCGGACTACCACGATGGGTGAGGCGTAAGGGCTACGAGATCCTTGCATGATGCCAGCCCCCTCCATTTCAGCGAGTAATCTCCTCACCTCTTCGACGTCCCGGGGTGCGAGCCGGCGGGAGCGCTCCCGGAAGGGGGTAGCGTCGCTCATTCGGATTGTATGGTGGGCACTGCGACTGCACCCCACATCCATATCACTAGTGGAGAACACGCTCCTTCGGTCTTGTAGCTCGACTTGCAGTCTCTTCCTCCATTCATCCGGGAGCGGAGAGTCTCCGAAGTCGAATTCCAACAACGAATCAGAGGTAGGAGGAGAGTACTTGGGTCGTTTCGTCGAGGCCTTCTCCTCGGGAGTCACAGGGTATATTCTCCCCAGCATCTGACGCCGATCAATATTCATGGGATAAGGGGAGATATTCCGCACGTACACCCAGGTGCGATCCGGAATCTTCCCGGGCCATTTCTTCACGGAGGCCAGTACTTCGTAGCCCAACCGTTGTTCGTCTTGGGCCACGCTTTCCAAGGCGAAGAGCTGATCCTCCGGCCGTCGTCGAGGGTAGTGGCAAGCAGCGACCATCATTCGTCCTTCCCCCGGGGGAATTTGAATTAGTCCCCATTCTTGACTGTAGAGTACGCCATGTTCCTCTTCGGTCGCAATTTTACCGCAGACCTCTTGGAGGGCGGGGCAGGCTGCTAGGGCCAGCAGCGGGGCTTCTCCCGCTTCTTGCAAATACATGCGGAACACCGCGCGCACAATGTCAGCGTTAGTCCCCAATATGATTGGAGCGCTGGGGTGATCCTGAGGTTCGGGGCACACTAAGGCCTCCACTTCCATGGGATGATGTTTACCGGTGTTCAGTTGGGGAATATCTAACTGCACCTTTACTACTCCGTCTATGGGGTAATCCTCATGACTCAATCCCCTTAGTCGCAAGGCATCCGCAGAGAGCAACGGTAATCGATGTAGGTGTTGATCGTAGAAGGGCCGGTATACGATGGTCACCTGGGATCCCGTGTCCAACAATGCGGCGGCGTAGATGCCCTCGATAACTACCCGAATAATGGCGGCGGGGCTGATTCGGTTGCTTGGGGAGGGCGGCGACGCCTCTCCATCCTCCAGGGTTTTGCACGGCATCGACTGCGCTGGCCGGGACGCCGTCTTCCGCAAGGTGGGGCAACGGGCACGCAGATGTCCCATCTTTCCACACGCGTAGCACTGCGTTTGGCTGAGGTAATTCTCGCTTCTCCCGGTTGGTGAACTTCGCCCGGTCGGGGGACGAGATCTGGGCGTCACTGGTGCGCCGGCATCCTCGGGGTCGGGATCCCCAGGTTCGGGCACGTCGGCCTTGGGTTCCACTTTCTTGACTTCCTTACTCCCGGGCTGGGGCTTTTTCCCAGGGGCTAGGTCACGTCCTAACAACACCGTCTCGTGCGCTTGGACCCGGTCCATTAGGTCGTGAAACGATAAGGCTTGCCCGGGCGTTAGGCAGCTACTGACCCGCACTGACACGGGGTGCAGGGGTAGGAGCCCCCTCAACAGCTGGGTGGTGCGCAGTCCATTGGCTTCCATTCTTGGCAACACGCCCTTCCGCACTAGGTTCCATAAGTCCAGGTGTAGTCGCCTGAGGAAGTCGGATACCATCTCCCCTTCCTTCTGGGCTAACGCATGGAATTTGGCCATCAACGCATAAGTATCCACAGGAGCCCCATACGCCTTCTTCAGGCTGTAGATGAGATCCGCTGCATCAGCCTCCGGGTTGTCATCTCGGTAGTAGTGCACCATGTGGGACGCAGGGGGTCGTAAGCACTCAACGATGCGCTGTCTTCGGACCGCGTCCGTGCAGGTCCATTCAGGCAGCACCTGTTCTGTATGATCCAACCAGTCCTCTATCCCTACTTCCCCTTGGGGCGTGGGTTTCTCACCGGAGAAGGCCTTTAACTTCCTATATTGAAGCGACTGGGTGGTGTTGTGGAGAGCGGCTGCTATTGCGGGAATAGAGGTGTCTCCCGGTAAGCTATCCCCGACTGCGGGGTAGGTGTCCAGTCTGGATAGGCTAAGGCGGTTGAGGCCAGACCGCAGCCCTGGCGGGGTGGAGGAGGAGCCTAGGCCCAGGGCTGCCGGCCAGTGAGGTTGCAGGCCACGGTCAGGGGAGTGGTCTGGGCCCCCAGCCGCGGCACCTACTGTGGTTGTATACTCTCTCTGTGGGGTGGATGTGGCTAATGGTGCAGGGGTATCCACTTGGACTATGGGGCAGCGTACCCCCGGGGCCTCGGGCAGCAGCAGTATACGGGGCAAGGCCTCGGGGCATATGTCTTGTTCAGTGGCATACAAGACCCGGCGCCAGGCTTGGTCGCGGTCGTAGAAATGGTCTTGCACTTGGGCATTGTCCAGGAGTGGGAGCTTTTGGACCTGCTCGGTCACAGTACCCAACGAGATCGTGGCGGGAACATGGCCCAGCGCGAAAACACGATTCAAGGGAATCCCGCGCCGCTGGGCCCACTTGCGCACCTCGAGGGCACCGACATGATGTGGGTTGGTTGCACAAAATAGAGAAAAAAAATGTGGGGCACCCCAGGTCTAAGATCTCAGCAGCGCCTCCAAATGTAGCCCTTTTTGTGAACCCCTGCACAAAGGAACTACTAATGCTGTGTTTTACCTGTGGCTCCAGGAGCTCTAAGCCTCCGCTGTTTGGGAGCCTGGGGTTTTACCCTCTCTTATCATGGTGCAGCGCCTCCACTTACCCAGGATCACCATTGTAGAGAATCTACCCTGAGCAAGAAACATAACAACTGTATTGTGCAACAAGCAACCTTTTACTATGATACTAACTAATACGATAATGCAACATTCACATAACATGCATAGAACCCTTACACTTTATAATCAACCATTACACACTGTGGCTCGGCCACACCTTTATAGGGTTAATGTCCTGTACACAGGTGGCTCTGCCACTCTCCCAAGGAGTATGTCCGGCAACTAGTAGTTGTATTGCATAGTTTGCTGGCACACTAGTGCCCCCAATTAGTTAGTGGGAGGCGGGATTAGCACCTGGTGACCGGTGTAGGTGCACTTGATGACTAACAATACCTCCCGGTCACTGCGGTGACCACACCACTTCACAAAGGGTCCATAGTGTTGCTCCAGCCTTGCGCAGACACTCTGCTCTGCTGTACGGTCTGCTCTCCAGACCAAGATGGCGTCCGCAACTCTTGTAGTTGAACCAGCACTAATGGGATGCTTCCCTAAATGCTGCGGCCGTCCCTACAAAAGCGGCACCCTACGGTGACAGGGGTTATACTCCTGGGGGCTGGGGGAATATATCTGTCCTAAGCGGAAGGCTCACTGACCCTCCGCTCGCACACACGAGGTTCCGCCACCTTCCTCCTTCTCCTCTCTCACTCGTGTGTCTGCCCACACGCTTCCTGTCTCTCTCTGTCCAGAGTCTCACACCCTATTGGTCCCCAGCCTCAGCTGACTCCTCCACAGTTCACAGTTCAGAGTTCAACCCCCAAAGTCCCGCCGGATTGGTTGCCGTTCGCGCGCTTTTCTCGCGCATGCGCAGCCTTACTATTCACAGTGACCTTACTGGCAAAAGAACAGTATGGCGCTTCCAGCATTCGTAACAGCGCGGAACCCACACATATATATATACACACATCCTTACACACAGGTCCACACTAGGATTTCTGTGTTGTTCTGTTACCAGTGTTTCATATAAGACATACTTGGTACACACGATTCCGTCTGATCCGGAGCCAATACGGCTATTATTATTCAGGATCAACCTACCTCCAGTACGTTGCTCCAACATTTATATTTTAATATATGATGCTATCAATAAAAATTATGTTTTAAATCATTCACTCATCATCAGAGCGTGAGCCTGAGTGCTACACTGGGTTCTCTCTCTTCTGTTTACTGAACTGCATTCTCTGCAGAAAAGTACGAAAGATGTTAACGTACCTTCTATCCCACACACATATTTAGCAGTACATAGCAGTTTATATTCTATTACAAAAATGAAGGTGACTGAGGGTATTTTTTTTTATCATCCCTACCTTCCATCTAACATGAAAATGCTGCACTGTATAATGATAACAGGTATAACACAGTATACAACCTTCCAGCTCTTTAGACACCTGATTTAGCTGCCCTCACCAGCACTGAAGGAGTTACATATTTAGTTACAGATTTGGACTAACATCAGAAGAGAACGTAGCGGTGGCGTGTGGAACTTTATGCCGATTTGGGTTCCAGGAGATTCCGGGCTACAGTAAGTCCCAGTCTGGGTAAAACTCTCCCATAGAGATCCCTGCACCTAGGAAAGTCTAGTTTTCGACAGCAGTCCCAAAGTAAGTGTGTCTTTGTGTCTGTATTTTGTGTATCATTGTGTGTAAGTGAATGTATGCCGAATAAATTACAATTTATTCAATTTTCGTGTTTTGCTCAATGAGTGATCCTGGTAAAAAGGTGTAAATAACCTGGTCTCCCGTGACAATATGCAAATTGTTTTGTATTTTGAGTCATCAGACCAAGCTGGTGAAATGTCATAATTTTGGTTTGCTTGTAATTTCATCAGTGCCATTTTTTCTCAGTTAGCCTTTACTCGCTGCGCCCCTCCTTCTCAGCCTTTACTCGCTGCGCCGCTCCTTCTCAGCCTTTACTCGCTGCACCGCTCCTTCTAGACTTTACTCGCTGCGTCACTCCTTCTCAGCCTTTACTCGCTGCGCCGCTCCTTCTCAGCCTTTAATCGCTGCGCCGCGCCTTCTCAGCCTTTACTCGCTGCGCCGCTCCTTCTCAGCCTTTACTCGCTGCGCCGCTCCTTCTCAGCCTTTACTCGCTGCGCCCCTCCTTCTCAGCCTTTACTCGCTGCGCCCCTCCTTCTCAGCCTTTACTCGCTGCGCCGCTCCTTCTCAGCCTTTACTCGCTGCGCCGCTCCTTCTCAGCCTTTACACGCTGCGCCGCTCCTTCTCAGCCTTTACTCGCTGCGCCGCGCCTTCTCAGCCTTTACTCGCTGCGCCGCTCCTTCTCAGCCTTTACTCGCTTCACCGCGCCTTCTCAGCCTTTACTCGCTGCGCCGCTCCTTCTCAGCCTTTACTCGCTACGCCGCTACTTCTCAGCCTTTACTCGCTGCACCGCTCCTCCGGCTGTCACCAAAGCTATCAGGAAAAATCTTAGCCTTTTCTACCACCATCAGATTATATACTAGAATCTAGTCTATATAGCTATAAAGACTGAGTCAGGATACCTTGATTGGCCTTTGATACTATGGAGAAGACGTACCTTCAGGTTTCCTGGTCCCGGGATCCATGTTTGTTAAAACTAGTACATTTCCCAACATCTTCATTATTGCTTCTGCGTCTGCAAGAACAAACAGTTACCACTGTGATCCGTACAGAGACAATCTTCAGAGGAAGAAACACATGGAAAAAAGATATTCCTAATAATATGCAGAATGTCGTCTTTATACTTATACAATTATTTAGCTTATTTCTCCTTTGAATAATATAGATGTAGCCAGGTCCCCTCTGGTCCCCCGGTGTTGCAGCTATCCACTCCTTACCTCTGTTGCTGCAGGGGCTAGTGTGGGTGGTGACAGGTTCGCCCGAGGCTCCGGCGGCCCTCTCTGCAGGGCGCCGCCAGTTTTGGGCAAGGTTGCGCAAGCGCAGGGAGCGCCAAGAGTTGAGGTGGCCATTTTGAGTGTTGCGCATGCGCAGTGTACTATGCGCATGTGGTGGCCCATAGGAATAGGCTCTGTAGGGACTACAAGCCCCATAGTGCTTAGGGGCAGGAGTACTACATGACACCAGGGAGCCAATCTTGCGGCCAGATCTCCTGCAGGAGGCGATACTATTTCACACTCTGAACCAGGAAGAGACAGTCGGTGCTGGGACAGGATATGGGTTACAGCCATGCGAGGTGTGTGGGTTACAGCCGTCCAAGGTGTGTGGGTTACAGCCGTGCGAGGTGTGTGGGTTACAGCCGTGCGAGGTGTGTGGGTTACAGCCGTGCGAGGTGTGTGGGTTACAGCCGTGCGAGGTGTGTGGGTTACAGCCGTGTGAGATGTGTGGGTTACAGCCGTGCGAGGTGTGTGGGTTACAGCCGTGCGAGGTGTGTGGGTTACAGCCGTGCGAATTGTGTGGGTTACAGCCGTGCGAGGTGTGTGGGTTACAGCCGTGCGAGGTGTGTGGGTTACAGCCGTGCGAGGTGTGTGGGTTACAGCCGTGCGATGTGTGTGGGTTACAGCCGTGCGAGGTGTGTGGGTTACACCCGTGCGAGGTGTGTGGGTTACACCCGTGCGAGGTGTGTGGGTAGTTGTACCTCTTAGTTATTATAGAGCGGTTAAGATATATGTTGCAAGTAAAGATTATTGCAATTTTACCCTGTGTGTCAGTATTGTTAATTTGTCCTGCGAGGGGCTCCTCCCACTAAGCTGGGATCCCTCTCAGGAGGAGGCCCTGCACCAATACCGTTATTATTGCACCTCAGGCTCCCCGTGGCGGAGGCTCAGGCTCCTTGTGAGCAAAAAGGTAAAGGCAGCACCAGTAGCCATCTTGTTTAGGGGGAAACAGGGCTACATATATCTACCATGTTGGAGCAAAATGGGGAAGAGAGTCTTGCAGCCGCCGCACCTTTAACGTCATTGATATAGTATTGAACCACAAACTTCAGGAAACTGGCTTCACCAAGAGTCTTACATGACTCTCAGCAGCGGATCAACGAGGGCTGAAGATTACGATGATGGTGAAATATGGTCTATATCTTTATAGAGTGACATGACTACATTTAATGTCAAACATTGTTGGACAGGAGCTGTTGTGTCGAAGAACTCGCAGAGGAAATGTTGATTGTGAGGTATACCCAACCACTGGTGGGACTACATGGTCCTGAATGTCACACCCTCCCGCAGTTACTGACCATATCCTTATTAATAACAAAGGACAACTTCATATTTTACATAAAAACGTTGAAACATAATTTGGTTTCTCTTATTTACCTTTCTCAGGATCACCGACAAAATTGGGAACATAATTTACTGGACCTGTCTGAACTGCATTCTCAGGTAGAGGCAAAAGGGGGTCCCCTGCTGCAGCCACAATAGAATAGAATAGTGAGCGGTGCTTAGGGTGTGGATATGGTAGTAAACAGAAGAGAGAGAACCCAGTGTAGCACTCAGGCTCACGCTCTGATGATGAGTGAATGATTTAAAACATAATTTTTATTGATAGCATCATATATTAAAATATAAATGTTGGAGCAACGTACTGGAGGTAGGTTGATCCTGAATAATAATAGCCGTATTGGCTCCGGATCAGACGGAATCGTGTGTACCAAGTATGTCTTATATGAAACACTGGTAACAGAACAACATAGAAATCCTAGTGTGGACCTGTGTAATGAGTGTGTGCTGATGGGTGTGCTCAGATAGGTACTGAGACTACATATCACATGCTAGCAGAATCTGCGTAAGCCCTTAATTAAGGTGGTAGATGTGACCCGTAGTAACTGATATACACGAGGAGCAAATGTATTGTGTATATCAGTAGTTGTTGGTGCAATCAGCTGTGCTTCCTCTCTGTAAACGATGGTAAGCCTAGCTATATGTCAGGGTGACCTAAGGTAACCTTAAAGTGCTGTGCTGCAGGAGTGTGGTGTCCTGCAGTAACCTACGTGGCTGTTGTCAGAGGTAGGTTATACTGACTGTAGGCAGTGAGTAGGTGGATCAACCTTGGTCAAGAAGACACTAATGCTATTGAATTATCACTTGTCATATATCAGAGGGCTAGCTGTAATGGCACATAAAGTAAACCTTTGTGCTGCTATGTAAAAGGCTGTACACAGCAGCGCAGCTTGAATGTTGCTGCAGGCAACTAAAATACAGTACTTTTATCGATTGAGCACTTCCCTTCTAAACACTGCACATGGAGGCTTAAAATCACCGTCGGGGCACTTTTACCCTGTATATTTTAGCATGAGCAGACTACCGCATACACTCGCGGTTAGAGAATATTATGCGGAGGCAGTCACTGGTGTGCGCATGCACGTGCATGTGCACTCTCTTACCGCGAGTCTCACACCCTATTGGTCCCCAGCCTCAGCTGACTCCTCCACAGTTCACAGTTCAGAGTTCAACCCCCAAAGTCCCGCCGGATTGGTTGCCGTTCGCGCGCTTTTCTCGCGCATGCGCAGCCTTACTATTCACAGTGACCTTACTGGCAAAATAACAGTATGGCGCTTCCAGCATTCGTAACAGCGCAGAACCCACACATATATATATACACATCCTTACATTCTCCCCTCTCCAGAATCCAACGTCCCCGCTGGACTACCTACATATATGAACTTATTTACACAGCCCTTTTCCCTTAAATTAGGTTACACATTTCATTGAACAGTACTACCATAGATTGCATTCTATGCCGAGCCCACTGCTGAGCCTCATAATGGGGTGCCCCAAATTGATCGTACGCCATTCTCATGGGAGGCTGACTGGTTCTTTGGCTTCGCCGAGGTTGGTTCTCCTCGGCTTCCTCCGCAGAGTAGCCAGTCTCAACTGGTGTTTCCATCTCTACCCTTGAGGGGTTTTCAGCATTAGTAAAGTCTCTCTGAGGTGTGAAACATGGGCTTTGTGGATCTAATGACTGACTCATTGGAGTCAGATTGTCAATGTTCGGGCCAAGAGGCTCTTTACCCGTAGCTCCTTCGGGAGATGCCCCCGCGGCCGGAAGGCCCCTTTGAGAGGTTCCTTCCATCGGATCTTCAGAGGTGGCAAGTTTTACAGTCTCTAGGCCATCTTCTGGGTTTCCAACTTCTCCATCTATTGGTGTAGCGGGTAGTTCCAACTCGTCGTTCCCTACTTGAGGTATGGGAAGCAGGTGATTCCTATGCCACACTTTTACGCGGCCTTCGGAGTCCTTGATCCGATACACGGGGAGGCCAGGCATCTGTGACTCCACCTCGTACACACCTTCCCGCCAACGGTCAGCCAATTTATGTTTCCCAGGAACACCTAAGTTGCGTAAGAGAACCGCATCCCCGGGGTGAATTTCCTTGTGACGCACTTTGTGATCATAGCGTCTTTTATTTCCCGCATTCAATTGCGCTGTCGCTCTTTCAGCCAATTTATAGGCTTGCTGCAGACTATCCCGTAACCGCTGTACGTATCTGAAGTGCGTTCTGTTGGATACCCCATCGGTAGATATCCGCAGTCGCACATCCACCGGTAATCGGGCTTCTCTTCCGAACATCAAAAAGTACGGGGTGTACCCGGTGGACTCATGCCGGGTACAATTATAAGCATGTACCAATGTCTCCACGTGCTTACTCCACTCCGTCTTTTGTGAGCCTGTCAGGGTTCCTAACATATCTAATAAAGTGCGGTTGAACCGTTCGGGCAAAGCATCCCCTTCAGGGTGGTACGGGGTGGTACGTGACTTGGCAATGTTCAGTAGGGTTAGCAATTCCTTTATCAGTGTACTCTCAAAGTCCCTGCCCTGATCAGAGTGGAGGCGATTTGGTAGTCCATAATGAATGAAATACTTTTCCCACAGGACTCGGGCCACCGTTACGGCCTTCTGATCTTTCGTAGGGAACGCCTGGGCGTACCTGGTGTAGTGGTCAGTAATCACTAGTACATTGCTAATGCCCCGGCTGTCGGGTTCAATACAGAGAAAATCCATACACACCAGATCCATGGGGCCCGAACTTTTCAAGTGCGCCATGGGAGCCACCCTTGTGGGCAGTGTTTTCCTTTGTAAGCAGCGATTACACCTTCGACAATGCTGTTCCACGTACTCTCTCATCCTAGGCCAGTAGAATCTATCCTGTAGTAGCCCGAACGTCTTATCAATGCCCAGATGGCCATGGTCATCGTGGAGGGCCCGAAGGAACATGTTCCTCAAGCGCTCCGGCAGGAACAGCTGATGCCGATCGGGATGGTTGTGATATGGGATCACCCGATATAACAAACAATTGTCCATTTCGAACTTTCCAAACTCATTCAACAGGAGTTTCACCAAGTTTTTGGGGGCTTGCTTGAGTATAGAGGGATTTTCTTGTTGTACCGCTTGACGGGCCAGCTCCACTATCGGGTCTTGAGTCTGGTAATGCACTAGATCCCTCCACGAGATGATGTTATCTTCCGTGATATTCATCCCTTCTCGACCCTGATAGGCCCGGGGAATGGCTCGCGAGTGACATCCTAAAGAATCAGCAACCCGTAGTTCCGAGAATGCCACCTGATTATTGACTACCGCAGCCACAGAACAGTGAGCACGGATTCCGGGACCCGGTATTTCTTCCCATACTTCCTCATCAGGGGTGGATTGAAGGCCGGGTCGACGAGACAGGGCGTCGGCCCCTATGTTAGTGGGTCCTGGTTTGTATTTAAGATTGAAGCTGTAGTTGGCCAGGGCAGCGTCCAATTTGGCGGACGTATTTATATAGGTCATGGGATTATTGTCCGTGCGTACTTCGAACTGTACTCCATACAGGTAGTCGTGCAGCTTGTCCATCACTGCCCATTTCAAGGCCAAAAATTCCAGTTTATGGACCGGATAGTTCTGCTCACTAGGTGTCAAGCTTCGGCTCGCATATGCCACTGGGCGGAGCCCCGTTTCATACTTCTGATGCAGGACAGCCCCCAGCCCACTAAGGCTGGCGTCTACATGTAGGACGTATTCACGTTCCGGATCTGCATAGGCCAAGACCGGGGCCTGGGTGAGGCTGGTTTTTAAGTTCAGGAATGCCTGTTCACATTCTGGGGTCCATTTCTCCCCAAAGGGCGTTTGCGCCGTCACCCCTTTTCGTTCTGTCTCTCCCGGGTAGATCTTTAAAAGATTGTTCAACAGCTTGGCTTTGCTGGAATAGCCTTCCACGAACCGCCGGTAGTAGCCACAAAATCCCAAGAAGGACCGCAACTCTTGGACATTATGGGGTCTAGGCCAATTCACCACAGCCTCTATCTTCCCTGGATCGGTGGACACTCCTTCAGCCGACACGATGTGGCCCACATACGTCACGGAGGACCGACAGAACTTGCATTTGTCCAGAGACAGTTTGAGGCCCTCCTCCTGAAGTCTATCCAGTACCTTCATCAGCCTAACGGAGTGTTCCTCTAGAGTTCGCCCGAACACTATAATGTCATCCAGGTACACTAAGCATTCTTGCGGGTTCAGGTCTCCGAGAGTCTTTTCCATCAATCTCTGGAATGTGGCCGGGGCCCCGCAGATCCCTTGCGGCATGCGGGTAAATTGATAAAATCCTAATGGGCAGATGAAGGCAGTCTTTTCTTGGTCCTCCTGGCCCATGGGCACTTGGTAGTACCCGGACCTAAGATCGAGCACACTGAACCATTTACTTCCCGTCAAAGCGTTCAAGAGATCCTCGATTCGGGGCAGTGTGTACTGATCGGGGATGGTGCGGGTATTCAGGGTTCTGTAATCCACGCAGAGACGGACCGTCCCGTTCTTTTTGCGGACTACCACGATGGGTGAGGCGTAAGGGCTACGAGATCCTTGCATGATGCCAGCCCCCTCCATTTCAGCGAGTAATCTCCTCACCTCTTCGACGTCCCGGGGTGCGAGCCGGCGGGAGCGCTCCCGGAAGGGGGTAGCGTCGCTCATTCGGATTGTATGGTGGGCACTGCGACTGCACCCCACATCCATATCACTAGTGGAGAACACGCTCCTTCGGTCTTGTAGCTCGACTTGCAGTCTCTTCCTCCATTCATCCGGGAGCGGAGAGTCTCCGAAGTCGAATTCCAACAACGAATCAGAGGTAGGAGGAGAGTACTTGGGTCGTTTCGTCGAGGCCTTCTCCTCGGGAGTCACAGGGTATATTCTCCCCAGCATCTGACGCCGATCAATATTCATGGGATAAGGGGAGATATTCCGCACGTACACCCAGGTGCGATCCGGAATCTTCCCGGGCCATTTCTTCACGGAGGCCAGTACTTCGTAGCCCAACCGTTGTTCGTCTTGGGCCACGCTTTCCAAGGCGAAGAGCTGATCCTCCGGCCGTCGTCGAGGGTAGTGGCAAGCAGCGACCATCATTCGTCCTTCCCCCGGGGGAATTTGAATTAGTCCCCATTCTTGACTGTAGAGTACGCCATGTTCCTCTTCGGTCGCAATTTTACCGCAGACCTCTTGGAGGGCGGGGCAGGCTGCTAGGGCCAGCAGCGGGGCTTCTCCCGCTTCTTGCAAATACATGCGGAACACCGCGCGCACAATGTCAGCGTTAGTCCCCAATATGATTGGAGCGCTGGGGTGATCCTGAGGTTCGGGGCACACTAAGGCCTCCACTTCCATGGGATGATGTTTACCGGTGTTCAGTTGGGGAATATCTAACTGCACCTTTACTACTCCGTCTATGGGGTAATCCTCATGACTCAATCCCCTTAGTCGCAAGGCATCCGCAGAGAGCAACGGTAATCGATGTAGGTGTTGATCGTAGAAGGGCCGGTATACGATGGTCACCTGGGATCCCGTGTCCAACAATGCGGCGGCGTAGATGCCCTCGATAACTACCCGAATAATGGCGGCGGGGCTGATTCGGTTGCTTGGGGAGGGCGGCGACGCCTCTCCATCCTCCAGGGTTTTGCACGGCATCGACTGCGCTGGCCGGGACGCCGTCTTCCGCAAGGTGGGGCAACGGGCACGCAGATGTCCCATCTTTCCACACGCGTAGCACTGCGTTTGGCTGAGGTAATTCTCGCTTCTCCCGGTTGGTGAACTTCGCCCGGTCGGGGGACGAGATCTGGGCGTCACTGGTGCGCCGGCATCCTCGGGGTCGGGATCCCCAGGTTCGGGCACGTCGGCTTTGGGTTCCACTTTCTTGACTTCCTTACTCCCGGGCTGGGGCTTTTTCCCAGGGGCTAGGTCACGTCCTAACAACACCGTCTCGTGCGCTTGGACCCGGTCCATTAGGTCGTGAAACGATAAGGCTTGCCCGGGCGTTAGGCAGCTACTGACCCGCACTGACACGGGGTGCAGGGGTAGGAGCCCCCTCAACAGCTGGGTGGTGCGCAGTCCATTGGCTTCCATTCTTGGCAACACGCCCTTCCGCACTAGGTTCCATAAGTCCAGGTGTAGTCGCCTGAGGAAGTCGGATACCATCTCCCCTTCCTTCTGGGCTAACGCATGGAATTTGGCCATCAACGCATAAGTATCCACAGGAGCCCCATACGCCTTCTTCAGGCTGTAGATGAGATCCGCTGCATCAGCCTCCGGGTTGTCATCTCGGTAGTAGTGCACCATGTGGGACGCAGGGGGTCGTAAGCACTCAACGATGCGCTGTCTTCGGACCGCGTCCGTGCAGGTCCATTCAGGCAGCACCTGTTCTGTATGATCCAACCAGTCCTCTATCCCTACTTCCCCTTGGGGCGTGGGTTTCTCACCGGAGAAGGCCTTTAACTTCCTATATTGAAGCGACTGGGTGGTGTTGTGGAGAGCGGCTGCTATTGCGGGAATAGAGGTGTCTCCCGGTAAGCTATCCCCGACTGCGGGGTAGGTGTCCAGTCTGGATAGGCTAAGGCGGTTGAGGCCAGACCGCAGCCCTGGCGGGGTGGAGGAGGAGCCTAGGCCCAGGGCTGCCGGCCAGTGAGGTTGCAGGCCACGGTCAGGGGAGTGGTCTGGGCCCCCAGCCGCGGCACCTACTGTGGTTGTATACTCTCTCTGTGGGGTGGATGTGGCTAATGGTGCAGGGGTATCCACTTGGACTATGGGGCAGCGTACCCCCGGGGCCTCGGGCAGCAGCAGTATACGGGGCAAGGCCTCGGGGCATATGTCTTGTTCAGTGGCATACAAGACCCGGCGCCAGGCTTGGTCGCGGTCGTAGAAATGGTCTTGCACTTGGGCATTGTCCAGGAGTGGGAGCTTTCGGACCTGCTCGGTCACAGTACCCAACGAGATCGTGGCGGGAACATGGCCCAGCGCGAAAACACGATTCAAGGGAATCCCGCGCCGCTGGGCCCACTTGCGCACCTCGAGGGCACCGACATGATGTGGGTTGGTTGCACAAAATAGAGAAAAAAAATGTGGGGCACCCCAGGTCTAAGATCTCAGCAGCGCCTCCAAATGTAGCCCTTTTTGTGAACCCCTGCACAAAGGAACTACTAATGCTGTGTTTTACCTGTGGCTCCAGGAGCTCTAAGCCTCCGCTGTTTGGGAGCCTGGGGTTTTACCCTCTCTTATCATGGTGCAGCGCCTCCACTTACCCAGGATCACCATTGTAGAGAATCTACCCTGAGCAAGAAACATAACAACTGTATTGTGCAACAAGCAACCTTTTACTATGATACTAACTAATACGATAATGCAACATTCACATAACATGCATAGAACCCTTACACTTTATAATCAACCATTACACACTGTGGCTCGGCCACACCTTTATAGGGTTAATGTCCTGTACACAGGTGGCTCTGCCACTCTCCCAAGGAGTATGTCCGGCAACTAGTAGTTGTATTGCATAGTTTGCTGGCACACTAGTGCCCCCAATTAGTTAGTGGGAGGCGGGATTAGCACCTGGTGACCGGTGTAGGTGCACTTGATGACTAACAATACCTCCCGGTCACTGCGGTGACCACACCACTTCACAAAGGGTCCATAGTGTTGCTCCAGCCTTGCGCAGACACTCTGCTCTGCTGTACGGTCTGCTCTCCAGACCAAGATGGCGTCCGCAACTCTTGTAGTTGAACCAGCACTAATGGGATGCTTCCCTAAATGCTGCGGCCGTCCCTACAAAAGCGGCACCCTACGGTGACAGGGGTTATACTCCTGGGGGCTGGGGGAATATATCTGTCCTAAGCGGAAGGCTCACTGACCCTCCGCTCGCACACACGAGGTTCCGCCACCTTCCTCCTTCTCCTCTCTCACTCGTGTGTCTGCCCACACGCTTCCTGTCTCTCTCTGTCCAGAGTCTCACACCCTATTGGTCCCCAGCCTCAGCTGACTCCTCCACAGTTCACAGTTCAGAGTTCAACCCCCAAAGTCCCGCCGGATTGGTTGCCGTTCGCGCGCTTTTCTCGCGCATGCGCAGCCTTACTATTCACAGTGACCTTACTGGCAAAAGAACAGTATGGCGCTTCCAGCATTCGTAACAGCGCGGAACCCACACATATATATATACACACATCCTTACACACAGGTCCACACTAGGATTTCTGTGTTGTTCTGTTACCAGTGTTTCATATAAGACATACTTGGTACACACGATTCCGTCTGATCCGGAGCCAATACGGCTATTATTATTCAGGATCAACCTACCTCCAGTACGTTGCTCCAACATTTATATTTTAATATATGATGCTATCAATAAAAATTATGTTTTAAATCATTCACTCATCATCAGAGCGTGAGCCTGAGTGCTACACTGGGTTCTCTCTCTTCTGTTTACTGAACTGCATTCTCTGCAGAAAAGTACGAAAGATGTTAACGTACCTTCTATCCCACACACATATTTAGCAGTACATAGCAGTTTATATTCTATTACAAAAATGAAGGTGACTGAGGGTATTTTTTTTTATCATCCCTACCTTCCATCTAACATGAAAATGCTGCACTGTATAATGATAACAGGTATAACACAGTATACAACCTTCCAGCTCTTTAGACACCTGATTTAGCTGCCCTCACCAGCACTGAAGGAGTTACATATTTAGTTACAGATTTGGACTAACATCAGAAGAGAACGTAGCGGTGGCGTGTGGAACTTTATGCCGATTTGGGTTCCAGGAGATTCCGGGCTACAGTAAGTCCCAGTCTGGGTAAAACTCTCCCATAGAGATCCCTGCACCTAGGAAAGTCTAGTTTTCGACAGCAGTCCCAAAGTAAGTGTGTCTTTGTGTCTGTATTTTGTGTATCATTGTGTGTAAGTGAATGTATGCCGAATAAATTACAATTTATTCAATTTTCGTGTTTTGCTCAATGAGTGATCCTGGTAAAAAGGTGTAAATAACCTGGTCTCCCGTGACAATATGCAAATTGTTTTGTATTTTGAGTCATCAGACCAAGCTGGTGAAATGTCATAATTTTGGTTTGCTTGTAATTTCATCAGTGCCATTTTTTCTCAGTTAGCCTTTACTCGCTGCGCCCCTCCTTCTCAGCCTTTACTCGCTGCGCCGCTCCTTCTCAGCCTTTACTCGCTGCACCGCTCCTTCTAGGCCTTTACTCGCTGCGTCACTCCTTCTCAGCCTTTACTCGCTGCGCCGCTCCTTCTCAGCCTTTAATCGCTGCGCCGCGCCTTCTCAGCCTTTACTCGCTGCGCCGCTCCTTCTCAGCCTTTACTCGCTGCGCCGCTCCTTCTCAGCCTTTACTCGCTGCGCCCCTCCTTCTCAGCCTTTACTCGCTGCGCCCCTCCTTCTCAGCCTTTACTCGCTGCGCCGCTCCTTCTCAGCCTTTACTCGCTGCGCCGCTCCTTCTCAGCCTTTACTCGCTGCGCCGCTCCTTCTCAGCCTTTACTCGCTGCGCCGCTCCTTCTCAGCCTTTACTCGCTGCGCCGCTCCTTCTCAGCCTTTACTCGCTGCGCCGCTCCTTCTCAGCCTTTACTCGCTGCGCCGCTCCTTTTCAGCCTTTACTCGCTGCGCCCCTCCTTCTCAGCCTTTACTCGCTGCGCCGCTCCTTCTCAGCCTTTACTCGCTGCGCCCCTCCTTCTCAGCCTTTACTCGCTGCGCCGCTCCTTCTCAGCCTTTACTCGCTGCGCCCCTCCTTCTCAGCCTTTACTCGCTGCGCCGCTCCTTCTCAGCCTTTACTCGCTGCTCCGCTCCTTCTCAGCCTTTACTTGCTGCGCCGCTCCTTCTCAGCCTTTACTCGCTGCTCCGCTCCTTCTCAGCCTTTACTCGCTGCGCCGCTCCTTCTCAGCCTTTACTCGCTGCGCCCCTCCTTCTCAGCCTTTACTCGCTGCGCCGCTCCTTCTCAGCCTTTACTCGCTGCGCCCCTCCTTCTCAGCCTTTACTCGCTGCGCCCCTCCTTCTCAGCCTTTACTCGCTGCGCCGCTCCTTCTCAGCCTTTACTCGCTGCGCCGCTCCTTCTCAGCCTTTACTCGCTGCGCCGCTCCTTCTCAGCCTTTACTCGCTGCGCCGCTCCTTCTCAGCCTTTACTCGCTGCGCCGCTCCTTCTCAGCCTTTACTCGCTGCGCCCCTCCTTCTCAGACTTTACTCGCTGCGCCGCTCCTTCTCAGCCTTTACTCGCTGCGCCCCTCCTTCTCAGCCTTTACTCGCTGCGCCGCTCCTTCTCAGCCTTTACTCGCTGCGCCGCTCCTTCTCAGCCTTTACTCGCTGCTCCGCTCCTTCTCAGCCTTTACTCGCTGCGCCGCTCCTTCTCAGCCTTTACTCGCTGCTCCGCTCCTTCTCAGCCTTTACTCGCTGCGCCGCTCCTTCTCAGCCTTTACTCGCTGCGCCGCTCCTTCTCAGCCTTTACTCGCTGCGCCGCTCCTTCTCAGCCTTTACTCGCTGCGCCGCTCCTTCTCAGCCTTTACTCGCTGCGCCGCTCCTTCTCAGCCTTTACTCGCTGCGCCGCTCCTTCTCAGCCTTTACTCGCTGCGCCGCTCCTTCTCAGCCTTTACTCGCTGTGCCGCTCCTTCTCAGCCTTTACTCGCTGCGCCGCTCCTTCTCAGCCTTTACTCGCTGCGCCGCTCCTTCTCAGCCTTTACTCGCTGCTCCGCTCCTTCTCAGCCTTTACTCGCTGCGCCGCTCCTTCTCAGCCTTTACTCGCTGCGCCGCTCCTTCTCAGCCTTTACTCGCTGCGCCGCTCTTTCTCAGCCTTTACTCGCTGCGCCCCTCCTTCTCAGCCTTTACTCGCTGCGCCCCTCCTTCTCAGCCTTTACTCGCTGCGCCGCTCCTTCTCAGCCTTTACTCGCTGCGCCGCTCCTTCTCAGCCTTTACTCGCTGCGCCGCTCCTTCTCAGCCTTTACTCGCTGCGCCCCTCCTTCTCAGCCTTTACTCGCTGCGCCGCTCCTTCTCAGCCTTTACTCGCTGCGCCCCTCCTTCTCAGCCTTTACTCGCTGCGCCGCTCCTTCTCAGCCTTTACTCGCTGCTCCGCTCCTTCTCAGCCTTTACTCGCTGCGCCGCTCCTTCTCAGCCTTTACTCGCTGCTCCGCTCCTTCTCAGCCTTTACTCGCTGCGCCGCTCCTTCTCAGCCTTTACTCGCTGCGCCGCTCCTTCTCAGCCTTTACTCGCTGCGCCGCTCCTTCTCAGCCTTTACTCGCTGCGCCGCTCCTTCTCAGCCTTTACTCGCTGCGCCGCTCCTTCTCAGCCTTTACTCGCTGCTCCGCTCCTTCTCAGCCTTTACTCGCTGCGCCGCTCCTTCTCAGCCTTTACTCGCTGTGCCGCTCCTTCTCAGCCTTTACTCGCTGCGCCGCTCCTTCTCAGCCTTTACTCGCTGCGCCGCTCCTTCTCAGCCTTTACTCGCTGCGCCGCTCCTTCTCAGCCTTTTCTCGCTGCGCCGCTCCTTCTCAGCCTTTACTCGCTGCGCCGCTCCTTCTCAGCCTTTACTCGCTGCGCCGCTCCTTCTCAGCCTTTACTCGCTGCGCCGCTCCTTCTCAGCCTTTACTCGCTGCGCCGCTCCTTCTCAGCCTTTACTCGCTGCGCCGCTCCTTCTCAGCCTTTACTCGCTGCGCCGCTCCTTCTCAGCCTTTACTCGCTGCGCCCCTCCTTCTCAGCCTTTACTCGCTGCGCCGCTCCTTCTCAGCCTTTACTCGCTGCACCGCTCCTTCTCAGCCTTTACTCGCTGCGCCGCTCCTTCTCAGCCTTTACTCGCTGCGCTGCTCCTTCTCAGCCGTTACTCGCTGCGCCGCTCCTTCTCAGCCTTTACTCGCTGCGCCGCTCCTTCTCAGCCTTTACTCGCTGCGCCGCGCCTTCTCAGCCTTTTCTCGCTGCGCCGCTCCTTCTCAGCCTTTACTCGCTGCGCCCCTCCTTCTCAGCCTTTACTCGCTGCGCCGCTCCTTCTCAGCCTTTACTCGCTGTGCCGCTCCTTCTCAGCCTTTACTCGCTGCGCCGCTCCTTCTCAGCCTTTACTCGCTGCGCCCCTCCTTCTCAGCCTTTACTCGCTGAGCCGCTCCTTCTCAGCCTTTACTCGCTGCGCCCCTCCTTCTCAGCCTTTACTCGCTGCGCCGCTCCTTCTCAGCCTTTACTCGCTGCGCCCCTCCTTCTCAGCCTTTACTCGCTGTGCCGCTCCTTCTCAGCCTTTACTCGCTGCGCCGCTCCTTCTCAGCCTTTACTCGCTGCGCCGCTCCTTCTCAGCCTTTACTCGCTGCGCCGCTCCTTCTCAGCCTTTACTCGCTGCGCCGCTCCTTCTCAGCCTTTACTCGCTGCGCCGCTCCTTCTCAGCCTTTACTCGCTGCGCCGCTCCTTCTCAGCCTTTACTCGCTGCGCCGCTCCTTCTCAGCCTTTACTCGCTGCGCCCCTCCTTCTCAGCCTTTACTCGCTGCGCCGCTCCTTCTCAGCCTTTTCTCGCTGTGCCGCTCCTTCTCAGCTTTTACTCGCTGCGCCGCTCCTTCTCAGCCTTTACTAGCTGCGCCCCTCCTTCTCAGCCTTTACTCGCTGTGCCGCTCCTTCTCAGCCTTTACTCGCTGCGCCGCTCCTTCTCAGCCTTTACTCGCTGCGCCGCTCCTTCTCAGCCTTTACTCGCTGCGCCGCTCCTTCTCAGCCTTTACTCGCTGCGCCGCTCCTTCTCAGCCTTTACTCGCTGCGCCGCTCCTTCTCAGCCTTTACTCGCTGCGCCACTCCTTCTCAGCCTTTACTCGCTGCGCCGCTCCTTCTCAGCCTTTACTCGCTGCGCCGCTCCTTCTCAGCCTTTACTCGCTGCGCCGCGCCTTCTCAGCCTTTACTCGCTGCGCCGCTCCTTCTCAGCCTTTACTCGCTGCACCGCTCCTTCTCAGCCTTTACTCGCTGCGCCGCTCCTTCTCAGACTTTACTCGCTGCGCCGCTCCTTCTCAGCCTTTACTCGCTGCGCCGCTCCTTCTCAGCGTTTACTCGCTGCACCGCTCCTCCGGCTGTCACCAAAGCTATCAGGAAAAATCTTAGCCTTTTCTACCATCATCAGATTATATACTTGAATCTAGTCTATATAGCTATAAAGACTGAGTCAGGATACCTTGATTGGCCTTTGATACTATGGAGAAGACGTACCTTCAGGTTTCCTGGTCCCGGGATGCATGTTTGTTAAAACTAGTAAATTTCCCAACATCTTCATTATTTCTTCTGCGTCTGCAAAAACAAACAGTTACCACTGTGATCCGTACAGAGACAATCTTCAGAGGAAGAAACACATGGAAATTTTTTTTTCTAATAATGTGCAGAATGTCATCTTTATACTTATACTAATATTTTGCTTATTTCTCCTTTGAATAATATAGATGTAGCCAGGTCCCCTCCGGTCCCCCGGTGTTGCACCTAACCACTCCTTACCTCTGTTGCTGCAGGGGCTAGTGTGGGTGGTGACAGGTTCGCCTGAGGCTCCGGCGGCCCTCTCTGCAGGGCGCCGCCAGTTTTGGGCAAGGTTGTGCAAGCGCAGGGAGCGCCAAGAGTTGTGGTGGCCATTTTGAGTGTTGCGCATGCGCAGTGTACTATGCGCATGTGGTGGCCCATAGGAATAGGCTCTGTGGGGACTACAAGCCCCATAGTGCTTAGAGGCAGGAGTACCACATGACACCAGGGAGCCAATCTTGCGGCCAGATCTCCTGCAGGAGGCGATACTATTTCACACTCTGAACCAGGAAGAGACAGTTGGTGCTGGGACAGGATATGGGTTACAGCCGTGCGAGGTGTGTGGGTTACAGCCGTGCGAGGTGTGTGGGTTACAGCCGTGCGAGGTGTGTGGGTTACAGCCGTGCGAGGTGTGTGGGTTACAGCCGTGTGAGGTGTGTGGGTTACAGCCGTGCGAGGTGTGTGGGTTACAGCCGTGTGAGGTGTGTGGGTTACAGCTGTGTGAGGTGTGTGGGTTACAGCCGTGCGAGGTGTGTGGGTTACAGCCGTGCGAGGTGTGTGGGTTACAGCCGTGCGAGGTGTGTGGGTTACAGCCGTGCGAGGTGTGTGGGTTACAGCCGTGCGATGTGTGTGGGTAGTTGTACCTCTGGGTTAAGAAAAATGTTGCAAGTAAAGATTATTGCAATTTTACCCTGTGTGTTAGTATTGTTAATTGGTCCTGCGATGGGCTCCTCCCACTGCGCTGGGATCCCTCTCAGGAGGAGGCCCTGCACCAATACTGTTATTATTGCACCTCAGGCTCCCTGTAGCGGAGGCTCAGGCTCCTTGTGAGCCAACAGATAAAGGCAGCACCAGTAGCCATCTTGTTTAGGGGGAAACAGGGCTACATATATCTATTATGCTGGAGCAAAATGGGGAAGAGAGTCTTGCAGCCGCCGCACCTGTAACGTCAGTGAGGGATCCATGATCCAGCAGCGGATCAACGAGGGCTGAAGATTAGGATGATGGTGAAATATGGTCTATATCTTTATAGAGTGACATGACTACATTTAATGTCAAACATTGTTGGACAGGTAAATACAAAAAAGACACAGCGCACAACGCTCATAGTGCAATTACAAAATTATATTAACATGAACAAATTATTAGGTGAGTATTGTGCGTACATCAGTGCAGTTAAAACAAGCAGTTTCGGGATATGTTACCCAACGCCTCAAATGACTGGAACAGATGTCCTCACAGGGGTAGAATTGCTGATGGCTCTGCGGCAGGATTTCAGTAGGGCAGATGGAAAGCCTCTGTGTGTCCTTGCTCCCCAGAGCATGAGTTGAACGGGAGCTGCTGGCCCATACAGTGTTTGTTCTGGGAATGGCTGAACACCAGCTGAATACTCTCACTCCCCTCCGTGTGCAGCACTTCCTAGTGGATGACGTCACCGCTGGGAGTCGCCGATTTCGGCGCCGTTCAGTCTATCAGCTCGCGCAGTAAAGTACTGGTTGAAAGGTAGAGCTGTTAGCAAGAATGTCCTACGCGTTTCGAAAACCGCAGTTTTCTTCATCAGGGACTGATTTTAGGTGGATTCAGTTCGTTTCTAAATACCCCGCGATCGTCACTCATTGGTTAAAGCCTTCTACTCTCCTAGCCAATGGGAGAGCAGCAAGGGCGGAGTAACAAGTCCTGAATAGCATGCGTCATTGGTAGTTATAGGCAATAGAGAAAAAAAACTTCAATAACTTTATTAACAACAAAAAAGACTACCAAAGCGCGATTGAAGATACTAAAACAAAGAAACAAGTGTTAGACATAAAAAAACATAATAAAAGATGTATCTAATGCTATATGGACCTGGATGACTAAATATGAAATAAACTATAATGGATAAATAAACACTGGCAAGTAAATTCATAGCCGACTGATAGGTAGACAAAGTAGAACAAAAGAAAGCCATAATATCATTATTAAAGGTATACAGACTATACTCCGCCCTTGCTGCTCTCCCATTGGACCTTCCAAGTTAAAAGGGTGAAGGAGGAGGAGTGAGCTCTGGGGGGAGGTGCCACAGCCTCCAAAGAGACATAGGTTAACACAGATACCCAGCAAGCTCAAACTCCCCCACCCACCACAAAGTGAATATATATTTATGTCAACCAGAGAGCTACTGAGCGTGGCAATTGTATATAACAAGAGACAGGGGGTGCCCAATGCTGCATCCAATTTACAAAAAGGGTGAAGGAGGAGGAGTGAGCTCTGGGGGGAGGTGCCACAGCCTCCAAAGAGACATAGGTTAACACAGATACCCAGCAAGCTCAAACTCCCCCACCCACCACAAAGTGAATATATATTTATGTCAACCAGAGAGCTACTGAGCGTGGCAATTGTACCTCCCCCCAGAGCTCACTCCTCCTCCTTCACCCTTTTAACTTGGAAGGTCATTTCACTTGCTGCAGGAACAAGACCCATTATGGTTTTTTCCCCTCTCACAGAGGTAAAAGGAAAGGTTTCACAGTGTAGTGTAGGACCTGCATTATTTTGGTTATACCTTGACGTTGGTATGCAGGCTTATGACGCCTTTGGCCAAAGGGTTAACTAAATAACCAATTATTATTATTGAAGTAATTTACTTTATATGTTTTGTCAATTGGATGCAGCATTGGGCACCCCCTGTCTCCTATTTTTTAAAAGAGTGGAACAGGATTCTGGATGACTGCTCCATATCTTTGATGAAGCTTATTATCTATGAGAGAACTAAAACATTAAAAATAATGGATAAAGACATCTCTAATGTGATTAAAGTGCTTGAGTCACTAGTAATCGAATATGATTGCTCGGAGCTCGAGCACGACCTCCGCATGAAATTGGAACATGCGGAGGAAGAAACTATGAAAAAGAAACATGAAAAGTTTTTTAGAGATAAGGCCGACTACGATAATAATAGACAAAGGAACTGGGCTAAAGATCCAGAAAGAAGTAGGTCTGTAAAAACAAATCAGTAAGGAGGGGGGACAAGAGAACAGTCCCAATCCCAGACTAGAATTGATGACCAACATAGAAATTTTATACCTTTCCCTAACCAAAGAGGTTGGGAAAACTGGAATGAGAAGGGTGGGGATACCCAAGTGTATGAGGAAGGAAGGGGCTTCACCCCAAATAATAGATACCCGCACCATCCCAGACAAGAGGGTCATTTTAGAAACCCCAACTATAAAGGGAGAAACTACATTCCAAATTTTAAATATGGACAAAGAGAATACAGTAAATATGCAAATTTTAATCAGAGATTTTTTAAACCTAGTCCCAGACAGAGATCACCGGCCCAACCCTCACCCTCTGGTTTTTTAGACTCAGTCAAAAACAGACATACAGATCCCCCAAAAAAGGGAGAGGGTCTGGGCATAGTAAAGAAAGCGGAGATAAAAGAAAGAAGGAAAAGGGTCCTGTCAGGCGAGGAACAAGAGGGGGGGCCAGACTTAAAGAAAAGAGATTGCGAGACGCTGTAACAACCACAGCGTACAAAGGGATTTTCAACCTGTCTACAGTCATCCTTACAGATGATCAGAAGAAGGTTTTAAATAGGGGTCTCACCTTCTCCCAATCTTGTGGGCCAAGTGGCTTTCAGCTATATTCAGACCTTCAGAAGTTTGTTCGGAATCTCACTCTGAAGAGGCATTTTATTAAATCTGATATAGAGAATACTCCACAAACAGTAGAAAATGTTAATAGTACTACTGACCCCACACAGACAGAGACCGAAGCTGAAGAATTAACCTGCACACATACCCACTTTAGAGGGAAGTCTAAATTTTATCCAGCACACTCCAAAGGACATCACATAGATACGTTTTTTAACATGGTCAACAAAGATTTTAACCTTTTAACTAGTAATATTAGAAATAGTGATATTAGACATAATTTAAATAAGAACGAAACATTGGCCCTTAAACTCCTAAAAGAAAATAAAAAATTGATTATCAGACAAGCTGATAAGGGAGGGGGTGTGGTGTTACAAGATAGGAAGGATTATGAGGGAGAAGCCCTCAGACTCCTTAATGACACCACCTCCTATAAAAGGTTGAAGAGGGACCCCACAGGGGAATTCCTGGTCCTCATAAAAAATGTCTTAGACGAAGCCCTAACTAATAATGTCATTGAAAAAAGAGAATATGATTTTTTGTACTGTAGCTGCCCAAAAATTGCAATTTTTTATCACCCCCCAAAAATTCATAAAAGCTTAACGAACCCGCCAGGCAGACCGATTATCTCGGGAATAGACAGCCTAGCATCTAATCTTTCCCCATATGTGGATTTTTTCCTCCAACCTTTTGTGACCAAACTTCCTTCCTACTTGAGAGATTCAACATCAGTGTTGAATCTGATGGAAGGTTTTGTATGGAAGGAATCTTATAGGTGGCTTACCTGCGATGTGCAGGCCTTATACACCAATATTCCACACGCAGAAGGTCTACACGCGATTCAGTCTTTTTTACTGAATGATGCCACCTTACATCCACTAAATAGACAATTTGTTTTAGACCTAATTAATTACATCCTGAAACATAATTATTTTATGTTTATTGATGATTTTTTCCTACAGGTTTGCGGAACTGCAATGGGCACGAGATTCGCCCCCAGTTTCGCAAACCTGTATATGGGAAAATGGGAGGACTATATATACAATAAAGACAACAATCCTTTTAAAGCGAATATCATTGTATGGCGTAGGTTCATAGATGATATCCTGTGTATCTGGGATGGCGATCAGTGTTCAATTGTTCAATTCTTACAGTACATAAATAATAATGACAGGAACCTGACATTTACACATGTACAGGATGAAACGGCAGTTCACTTTCTGGATCTTAATCTTGTGGCGTCACCTAAAGGGGATGTGGTAACAAAAACTCATTTTAAGGAGGTTGACTCTAACACCCTCCTTATGGCCACTAGCAACCACAAAAAAACGTGGATATCAAATATCCCCAGTGGCCAATACTACAGATTAAAGAAAAACTGCAGCACAGAAATAGACTTTGAGGAACAGGCCAAAAAATTAACATCAAGATTTCTTGAGAGGGGTTACCACCTGGAGAAATTAAATGGGGATTTGGAAAAAATTAGAACGATTGAGAGAAAAACCATGTTATTAACAAAGGATAGAAAAAGTAAAAATCATCAGGAAAATGATGGTAAATGCAATGTTTCTTTTATCACTGATTTTAACTCCATGACTGGGCGAATTGAGAAAATTATAAAAAAACATTGGTCAATTCTCTCAAATGACCTGCTACTGGGCACTCACCTCTCAAAATTCCCTAAATTTATCTACAGAAAAGCTAAAAATCTAAAGAATATCCTATCCCCAAGTGACATTAAACCAAAGGAACACTTCAATGGGAATAAGAATTGGTTAAGCAATAAACCAATTGGGAATTTCAAGTGCGGTAAGTGTTCAGTTTGCAGGCATTTGCACCCCGACAAAAAATCTTTTAAATGTCCAAATGGAGAATTAATTGAGATTAAGGATTTTATATTTTGTAATACTGACCATGTAGTGTATTTATTAGAGTGTCCATGTGGCCTTTTTTATGTGGGACGCACAAAACGTGCTTTAAAAGTACGTATTTTAGAACATTTGCGCAACATTAAAATAGGGTTCATGAAACATAGCCTATCAAAACATTATGCACTATGTCATAATAGTGATCCGTCATCCCTATTATTTAAAGGCATTAAACATATACCTAAAAACAGGAGAGGGGGTGATAGGGTTAAGGAATTATCTAGGCAGGAAACCTTCTGGATACATAAATTAAATACTTTGTATCCAGGGGGTTTGAATGAAGATATAGATATCTGGTCTCTGTATTGATCTTATAATTTTAATTCTATCTCTTTTATTAAATAATATATGATATTTTACATCTGTATCTCTAAATCCATTTATTTTAAAGATATTTAAATAAATTTTAGGGAAATAATTTTTTTTTAAAATATTTGCAATATTAGTCTGTATACCTTTAATAATGATATTATGGCTTTCTATTGTTCTACTTTGTCTACCTATCAGTCGGCTATGAATTTACTTGCCAGTGTTTATTTATCCATTATAGTTTATTTCATATTTAGTCATCCAGGTCCATATAGCATTAGATACATCTTTTATTATGTTTTTTTATGTCTAACACTTGTTTCTTTGTTTTAGTATCTTCAATCGCGCTTTGGTAGTCTTTTTTGTTGTTAATAAAGTTATTGAAGTTTTTTTTCTCTATTGCCTATAACTACCAATGACGCATTCTATTCAGGACTTGTTACTCCGCCCTTGCTGCTCTCCCATTGGCTAGGAGAGTAGAAGGCTTTAACCAATGAGTGACGATCGCGGGGTATTTAGAAACGAACTGAATCCACCTAAAATCTGTCCCTGATGAAGAAAACTGCGGTTTTCGAAACGCGTAGGCCATTCTTGCTAACAGCTCTACCTTTCAACCAGTACTTTACTGCGCGAGCTGATAGACTGAACGGCGCCGAAATCGGCGACTCCCAGCGGTGACGTCATCCACTAGGAAGTGCTGCACACGGAGGGGAGTGAGAGTATTCAGCTGGTGTTCAGCCATTCCCAGAACAAACACTGTATGGGCCAGCAGCTCCCGTTCAACTCATGCTCTGGGGAGCAAGGACACACAGAGGCTTTCCATCTGCCCTACTGAAATCCTGCCGCAGAGCCATCAGCAATTCTACCCCTGTGAGGACATCTGTTCCAGTCATTTGAGGCGTTGGGTAACATATCCCGAAACTGCTTGTTTTAACTGCACTGATGTACGCACAATACTCACCTAATAATTTGTTCATGTTAATATAATTTTGTAATTGCACTATGAGCGTTGTGCGCTGTGTCTTTTTTGTATTTATCTGTTAGCTCCAGGGGGTTCCTGAGCCCCCCCCTTCCATCACAGCTGCAGACGCTCTGATCAAGGTCACGTAATAAATCATTTAATTACTTTATCACTATATATCACGTTTATATATTAGCTGCGCACTTTAATTTCCTGTTCACAATATTGTTGGACAGGAACTGTTGTCTCGAAGAACTCGCAGAGGAAATGTTGAATGTGAGGTATACCCAACCACTGGTGGGACTACATGGTCCTGAATGTCACACCCTCCCGCAGTTACTGACCATATCCTTATTAATAACAAGGGACAACTTCATATTTTACATAAAAACGTTGAAACATAATTTGGTTTCTCTTATTTACCTTTCTCAGGATCACCGACAAAATTGGGAACATAATTTACTGGACCTGTCTGAACTGCATTCTCAGGTAGAGGCAAAAGGGGGTCCCCTGCTGCAGCCACAGTAGAATAGAATAGTGAGCGGTGCTTAGGGTGTGGATACGGTAGTAAACAGAAGAGAGAGAACCCAGTGTAGCACTCAGGCTCACGCTCTGATGATGAGTGAATGATTTAAAACATCATTTTTATTGATAGCATCATATATTAAAATATAAATGTTGGAGCAACGTACTGGAGGTAGGTTGATCCTGAATAATAATAGCCGTATTGGCTCCGGATCAGACAGAATCGTGTGTACCAAGTATGTCTTATATGAAACACTGGTAACAGAACAACACAGAAATCCTAGTGTGGACCTGTGTAATGAGTGTGTGCTGATGGGTGTGCTCAGATAGGTACTGAGACTACATATCACATGCTAGCAGAATCTGCGTAAGCCCTTAATTAAGGTGGTAGATGTGACCCGTAGTAACTGATATACACGAGGAGCAAATGTATTGTGTATATCAGTAGTTGTTGGTGCAATCAGCTGTGCTTCCTCTCTGTAAACGATGGTAAGCCTAGCTAGGTGTCAGGGTGACCTAAGGTAACCTTAAAGTGATGTGCTGCAGGACTGTGGTGTCCTGCAGTAACCTACGTGGCTGTTGTCAGAGGTAAGTTATACTGACTGTAGGCAGTGAGTAGGTGGATCAACCTTGGTCAAGAAGACACTAATGCTATTGAATTATCACTTGTCATATATCAGAGGGCTAGCTGTAATGGCACATAAAGTAAACCTTTGTGCTGCTATGTAAAAGGCTGTACACAGCAGCGCAGCTTGAATGTTGCTGCAGGCAACTAAAAATCAGTACTTCTATCGATTGAGCACTTCCCTTCTAAACACTGCACATGGAGGCTTAAAATGACAGTCGGGGCACTTTTACCGTGTATTTTTTAGCATGAGCAGACTACCGCATACACTCGCGGTTAGAGAGTGGACATGCACGTGCATGCGCACACCAGTGACTGCCTCCGCATTATATTCTCTAACCGCGAGTGTATGCGGTAGTCTGCTCATGCTAAAATATACAGGGTAAAAGTGCCCCGACGGTCATTTTAAGCCTCCATGTGCAGTGTTTAGAAGGGAAGTGCTCAATCGATAGAAGTACTGTATTTTAGTTGCCTGCAGCAACATTCAAGCTGCGCTGCTGTGTACAGCCTTTTACATAGCAGCACAAAGGTTTACTTTATGTGCCATTACAGCTAGCCCTCTGATATATGACAAGTGATAATTCAATAGCATTAGTGTCTTCTTGACCAAGGTTGATCCACCTACTCACTGCCTACAGTCAGTATAACTTACCTCTGACAACAGCCACGTACGTTACTGCAGGACACCACACTCCTGCAGCACAGCACTTTAAGGTTACCTTAGGTCACCCTGACACCTAGTTGGCTTACCATCGTTTACAGAGAGGAAGCACAGCTGATTGCACCAACAACTACTGACATACACAATACATTTGCTCCTCGTGTATATCAGTTACTACGGGTCACATCTACCACCTTAATTAAGGGCTTACGCAGATTCTGCTAGCATGTGATATGTAGTCTCAGTACCTATCTGAGCACACCAATCAGCACACACTCATTACACAGGTCCACACTAGGATTTCTGTGTTGTTCTGTTACCAGTGTTTCATATAAGACATACCTGGTACACAATATTCCGTCTTATCCGGAGCCAATACGGCTATTATTATTCAGGATCAACCTACCTCCAGTACGTTGCTCCAACATTTATATTTTAACTAGCTGAGAGACCCGGCGTTGCCCGGGATGTAAATGCGTAATAGGTAGTATTATTTATAACACGTGGAACAATAGGTGAGTATTTGTTGTAAAGGTTTCGGGGGTGGGAGAAAGGGGAGCGGGGGGGGAGAAAGGGGATCGAGGGGGAGAAAGGGGAGCGGGGGGGGAGAAAGGGGAGCGGGGGGGGTAGAAAGGGGAGCGGGGGGGAGAAAGGGGAGCGGGGGGGTAGAAAGGGGAGCGGGGGGGAGAAAGGGGAGCGGGGGGGGAGAAAGGGGAGCGGGGGGGGGGGAGAAAGGGGAGCGGGGGGGGGGGGAGAAAGGGGAGCGGGGGGGGGGGAGAAAGGGGAGCGGGGGGGGGGGAGAAAGGGGAGCGGGGGGGGGGGAGAAAGGGGAGTGGGGGGGGGGAGAAAGGGGAGCGGGGGGGGAGAAAGGGGAGCGGGGGGGGGAGAAAGGGGAGCGGGGGGGGAAAGGGGAGTGGGGGGGGGAAAGGGGGGGGGAAAGGGGAGTGGGGGGGGGTGGAGAGTAGTGGGCATATGTATTGTCATAATTTATGTATGGGCATTTCCACCCCCTCCTCCGTGCGTCCGTCCCCCTGCTGGTTCGGCTGGTGGCCCCCCCCGTTCCCCGTGACTCCCCCCCCCGTTCCCCATGACTGCCCCCCCCTCCCGTTCCTTGTGACTCGCGCTCCCCCCCCCGGCGCCCGCTTGGTCCCCCGATGTGCCGTCCTGCTGAGTGAGGCGTGCAGGCGGCTGCAGGAAGCGCCCTGTGTGGGCCTAAGACTCGCGCTCCCCCCCCCCCGGCGCCCGCTCGATGTGGCGTCTGGCTGAGCGGCGGTAGGAAGCGCCCTGTGTGTGTGGGCCTGAGGCTGAGGCGGGACGCGCAGTGGGCCTGAGGCTGAGGCGGCATGCGCAGTGGGCCTGAGGCTGAGGCGGGACGCGCAGTGACTTACCTGAGCGGGTGGTAGCGCTGGGGAGGTAAGGGAGCGGCTGGGGTAGGAGGGCCGCGCTTCCCGTCCGGAGCCAGTGCAGGACGGCGCACGTGAGGGGGGGGGAGGGGGGCGGACAGAGGGTGTGTGTGTGTGTGTATAGAGCTGCTGTGTTGTGTGTGTGTGTGTGTGTGTGTGTGTATAGAGCTGCTGTGTTGTGTGTGTGTGTGTGTATAGAGCTGCTGTGTTGTGTGAGGGGGGGGAGGGGGGCGGGGGGAGGGTGTGTGTGTGTGTGTATAGAGCTGCTGTGTTGTGTGTGTGTGTGTGTGTATAGAGCTGCTGTGTTGTGTGTGTGTGTGTATAGAGCTGCTGTGTTGTGTGTGTGTGTGTGTGTGTATAGAGCTGCTGTGTTGTGTGTGTGTGTGTAGAGCTGCTGTGTTGTGTGTGTGTGTGTGTGTGTGTGTGTGTGTGTGTATAGAGCTGCTGTGTTGTGTGTGTGTGTGTGTGTGTGTGTGTGTGTGTGTGTATAGAGCTGCTGTGTTGTGTGTGTGTGTGTGTGGGCCGTCACTCCGCCTCAGGCCAATGAGAGGTGTGCGGGGGCGGGCGACCCAAGGGACCAATGAGATTTCCCCTAGGGACACCGGACATCCAGGCAGGCAAACATACAGTGCTTTCACTAATATAGTATAAGATATATGATGCTATCAATAAAAATTATGTTTTAAATCATTCACTCATCATCAGAGCGTGAGCCTGAGTGCTACACTGGGTTCTCTCTCTTCTGTTTACTGAACTGCATTCTCTGCAGAAAAGGACGAATAAAAGATGTTAACGTACCTTCTATCCCACACACATATTTAGCAGTACTGTACATAGCAGTTTATATTCTATTACAAAAATGAAGGTGACTGAGGGTATTTTTTTTTTTACATCCCTTCCTTCCATGTAACATGAAAATGCTGCACTGTATAATGATAACAGGTATAACACAGTATACAACCTTCCAGCTCTTTAGACACCTGATTTAGCTGCCCTCACCAGCACTGAAGGAGTTACATATTTAGTTACAGATTTGGACTAACATCAGAAGAGAACGTAGCGGTGGCGTGTGGAACTTTATGCCGATTTGTGTTCCAGGAGATTCCGGGCTACAGTAAGTCCCGGTCAGGGTAAAACTCTCCCATAGAGATCCCTGCACCTAGAAAAGTCTAGTTTTCGACCGCAGTCCCAAAGTAAGTGTGTCTTTGTGTCTGTATTTTGTGTATCATTGTGTGTAAGTGAATTTATGCCGAATAAATTACAATTTATTAAATTTTCTTGTTTTGCTCAATGAGTGATCCTGGTAAAAAGGTGTAAATAACCTGGTCTCCCGTGACAATATGCAAATTGTTTTGTATTTTGAGTCATCAGACCAAGCTAGTGAAATGTCATAATTTTGGTCTGCTTGTAATTGCATCAATGCCATTTTTTCTCAGTTAGCCTTTACTCGCTGCGCCGCTCCTTCTCAGCCTTTACTCGCTGCGCCGCTCCTTCTCAGCCTTTACTCGCTGCGCCGCTCCTTCTCAGCCTTTACTCGCTGCGCCGCTCCTTCTCAGCCTTTACTCGCTGCGCCGCTCCTTCTCAGCCTTTACTCGCTGCGCCGCTCCTTCTCAGCCTTTACTCGTTGCGCCGCTCCTTCTCAGCCTTTACTCGCTGCGCCGCTCCTTCTCAGCCTTTACTCGCTGCGCCGCTCCTTCTCAGCCTTTACTCGCTGCGCCGCTCCTTCTCAGCCTTTACTCGCTGCACCACTCCTTCTCAGCCTTTACTCGCTGCGCCGCTCCTTCTCAGCCTTTACTCGCTGCGCCGCTCCTTCTCAGCCTTTACTCGCTGCGCCGCTCCTTCTCAGCCTTTACTCGCTGCGCCCCTCCTTCTCAGCCTTTACTCGCTGCGCCGCTCCTTCTCAGCCTTTACTCGCTGCGCCGCTCCTTCTCAGCCTTTACTCGCTGCGCCACTCCTTCTCAGCCTTTACTCGCTGCGCCGCTCCTTCTCAGCCTTTACTCGCTGCGCCGCTCCTTCTCAGCCTTTACTCGCTGCGCCGCTCCTTCTCAGCCTTTACTCGCTGCGCCGCTCCTTCTCAGCCTTTACTCGCTGCGCCGCTCCTTCTCAGTCTTTACTCGCTGCGCCGCTCCTTCTCAGCCTTTACTCGCTGCGCCGCTCCTTCTCAGCCTTTACTCGCTGCGCCGCTCCTTCTCATCCTTTACTCGCTGCGCCGCTCCTTCTCAGCCTTTACTCGCTGCGCCGCTCCGTCTCAGCCTTTACTCGCTGCGCCGCTCCTTCTCAGCCTTTACTCGCTGCGCCGCTCCTTCTCAGCCTTTACTCGCTGCGCCGCTCCTTCTCAGCCTTTACTCGCTGCGCCGCTCCTTCTCAGCCTTTACTCGCTGCGCCGCTCCTTCTCAGCCTTTACTCGCTGCGCCCCTCCTTCTCAGCCTTTACTCGCTGCGCCGCTCCTTCTCAGCCTTTACTCGCTGCGCCGCTCCTTCTCAGCCTTTACTCGCTGCGCCGCTCCTTCTCAGTCTTTACTCGCTGCGCCGCTCCTTCTCAGCCTTTACTCGCTGCGCCGCTCCTTCTCAGCCTTTACTCGCTGCGCCGCTCCTTCTCAGCCTTTACTCGCTGCGCCGCTCCTTCTCAGCCTTTACTCGCTGCGCCGCTCCTTCTCAGCCTTTACTCGCTGCGCCGCTCCTTCTCAGCCTTTACTCGCTGCGCCGCTCCTTCTCAGCCTTTACTCGCTGCGCCGCTCCTTCTCAGCCTTTACTCGCTGCGCCGCTCCTTCTCAGCCTTTACTCGCTGCTCCGCTCCTTCTCAGCCTTTACTCGCTGCTCCGCTCCTTCTCAGCCTTTACTCGCTGCGCCGCTCCTTCTCAGCCTTTACTCGCTGCGCCGCTCCTTCTCAGCCTTTACTCGCTGCGCCGCTCCTTCTCAGCCTTTACTCGCTGCGCCGCTCCTTCTCAGCCTTTACTCGCTGCGCCGCTCCTTCTCAGCCTTTACTCGCTGCGCCGCTCCTTCTCAGCCTTTACTCGCTGCGCCGCTCCTTCTCAGCCTTTACTCGCTGCGCCGCTCCTTCTCAGCCTTTACTCGCTGCGCCGCTCCTTCTCAGCCTTTACTCGCTGCACCGCTCCTTCTCAGCCTTTACTCGCTGCGCCGCTCCTTCTCAGCCTTCACTCGCTGCGCCGCTCCTTCTCAGCCTTTACTCGCTGCACCGCTCCTTCTCAGCCTTTACTCGCTGCGCCGCTCCTTCTCAGCCTTCACTCGCTGCGCCGCTCCTTCTCAGCCTTTACTCGCTGCGCCGCTCCTTCTCAGCCTTTACTCGCTGCGCCGCTCCTTCTCAGCCTTTACTCGCTGCGCCGCTCCTTCTCAGCCTTTACTCGCTGCACCGCTCCTTCTCAGCCTTTACTCACTGCGCCGCTCCTTCTCAGCCTTTACTCGCTGCGCCGCTACTTCTCAGCCTTTACTCGCTGCACCGCTCCTCCGGCTGTCACCAAAGCTATCAGGAAAAATCTTAGCCTTTTCTACCACCATCAGATTATATACCTGAATCTAGTCTATATAGCTATAAAGACTGAGTCAGGATACCTTGATTGGCCTTTGATACTATGGAGAAGACGTACCTTCAGGTTTCCTGGTCCCGGGATCCATGTTTGTTAAATTTTGTAAATTTCCCAACATCTTTATTATTTCTTCTGCGTCTGCAAGAACAAACAGTTACCACTGTGATCCGTACAGAGACAATCTTCAGAGGAAGAAACACATGGAAAAAAAACATTTCTAATAATATGCAGAATGTCGTCTTTATACTTATACTAATATTTTGCTTATTTCTCCTTTGAATAATATAAATGTAGCCAGGTCCCCTCCGGTCCCCCGGTGTTGCACCTAACCACTCCTTACCTCTGTTGCTGCAGGGGCTAGTGTGGGTGGTGACAGGTTTGCCTGAGGCTCCGGCGGCCCTCTCTGCAAGGCGCCGCCAGTTTTGGGCAAGGTTGCGCAAGCGCAGGGAGCGCCAAGAGTTGTGGTGTCCATTTTGAGTGTTGCGCATGCACAGTGTACTATGCGCATGTGGTGGCCCATAGGAATAGGCTCTGTGGGGACTACAAGCCCCATAGTGCTTAGAGGCAGGAGTACCACATGACACCAGGGAGCCAATCTTGCGGCCAGATCTCGTGCAGGAGGCGATACTATTTCACACTCTGAACCAGGAAGAGACAGTCGGTGCTGGGACAGGATATGGGTTACAGCCGTGCGAGTTGTGTGGGTTACAGCCGTGCGAGGTGTGTGGGTTACAGCCGTCCAAGGTGTGTGGGTTACAGCCGTGCGAGGTGTGTGGGTTAAACCCGTGCGAGGTGTGTGGGTTACAGCCGTGCGAGGTGTGTGGGTTACACCCGTGCGAGGTGTGTGGGTAGTTGTACCTCTTAGTTATTATAGAGCGGTTAAGATATATGTTGCAAGTAAAGATTATTGCTATTTTGCCCTGCGTGTTAGTATTGTTAATTGATCCTGCGAGGGGCTCCTCCCACTGCGCTGGGATCCCTCTCAGGAGGAGGCCCTGCACCAATACCGTTATTATTGCACCTCAGGCTCCCCGTGGCGGAGGCTCAGGCTCCTTGTGAGCCAACAGGTAAAGGCAGCAACAGAAGCCATCTTGTTTAGGGGGAAACAGGGCTACATATATCTACTATGTTGGAGCAAAATGGGGAAGAGAGTCTTGCAGCCGCCGCACCTGTAAGGTCAGTGAGGGATCCATGATCCAGCAGCGGATCAACGAGGGCTGAAGATTAGGATGATGGTGAAATATGGTCTATATCTTTCTAGAGTGACATGACTACATTTAATGTCAAACATTGTTGGACAGGAACTGTTGTCTCGAAGAACTCGCAGAGGAAATGTTGAATGTGAGGTATACCCAACCACTGGTGGGACTACATGGTCCTGAATGTCACACCCTCCCGCAGTTACTGACCATATCCTTATTAATAACAAGGGACAACTTCATATTTTACATAAAAACGTTGAAACATAATTTGGTTTCTCTTATTTACCTTTCTCAGGATCACCGACAAAATTGGGAACATAATTTACTGGACCTGTCTGAACTGCATTCTCAGGTAGAGGCAAAAGGGGTCCCCTGCTGCAGCCACAATAGAATAGAATAGTGAGCGGTGCTTAGGGTGTGGATACGGTAGTAAACAGAAGAGAGAGAACCAAGTGTAGCACTCAGGCTCACGCTCTGATGATGAGTGAATGATTTAAAACATAATTTTTATTGATAGCATCATATATTAAAATATAAATGTTGGAGCATTGTACTGGAGGTAGGTTGATCCTGAATAATAATAGCCGTATTGGCTCCGGATCAGACGGAATCGTGTGTACCAAGTATGTCTTATATGAAACACTGGTAACAGAACAACACAGAAATCCTAGTGTGGACCTGTGTAATGAGTGTGTGCTGATGGGTGTGCTCAGATAGGTACTGAGACTACATATCACATGCTAGCAGAATCTGCGTAAGCCCTTAATTAAGGTGGTAGATGTGACCCGTAGTAACTGATATACACGAGGAGCAAATGTATTGTGTATATCAGTAGTTGTTGGTGCAATCAGCTGTGCTTCCTCTCTGTAAACGATGGTAAGCCTAGCTAGGTGTCAGGGTGACCTAAGGTAACCTTAAAGTGCTGTGCTGCAGGAGTGTGGTGTCCTGCAGTAACCTACGTGGCTGTTGTCAGAGGTAAGTTATACAGACTGTAGGCAGTGAGTAGGTGGATCAACCTTGGTCAAGAAGACACTAATGCTATTGAATTATCACTTGTCATATATCAGAGGGCTAGCTGTAATGGCACATAAAGTAAACCTTTGTGCTGCTATGTAAAAGGCTGTACACAGCAGCGCAGCTTGAATGTTGCTGCAGGCAACTAAAAATCAGTACTTCTATCGATTTAGCACTTCCCTTCTAAACACTGCACATGGAGGCTTAAAATGACCGTCGGGGCACTTTTAAGCTGTATATTTTAGCATGAGCAGACTACCGCATACACTCGCGGTTAGAGAGTGCACATGCACGTGCATGCGCACACCAGTGACTGCCTCCGCATTATATTCTCTAACCGCGAGTGTATGCGGTAGTCTGCTCATGCTAAAATATACAGGGTAAAAGTGCCCCGTCGGTCATTTTAAGCCTCCATGTGCAGTGTTTAGAAGGGAAGTGCTCAATCGATAGAAGTACTGTATTTTAGTTGCCTGCAGCAACATTCAAGCTGCGCTGCTGTGTACAGCCTTTTACATAGCAGCACAAAGGTTTACTTTATGTGCCATTACAGCTAGCCCTCTGATATATGACAAGTGATAATTCAATAGCATTAGTGTCTTCTTGACCAAGGTTGATCCACCTACTCACTGCCTACAGTCTGTATAACTTACCTCTGACAACAGCCACGTAGGTTACTGCAGGACACCACACTCCTGCAGCACAGCACTTTAAGGTTACCTTAGGTCACCCTGACACCTAGCTAGGCTTACCATCGTTTACAGAGAGGAAGCACAGCTGACTGCACCAACAACTACTGATATACACAATACATTTGCTCCTCGTGTATATCAGTTACTACGGGTCACATCTACCACCTTAATTAAGGGCTTATGCAGATTCTGCTAGCATGTGATATGTAGTCTCAGTACCTATCTGAGCACACCCATCAGCACACACTCATTACACAGGTCCACACTAGGATTTCTGTGTTGTTCTGTTACCAGTGTTTCATATAAGACATACTTGGTGCACACGATTCCGTCTTATCCGGAGCCAATACGGCTATTATTATTCAGGATCAACCTACCTCCAGTACGTTGCTCCAACATTTATATTTTAATATATGATGCTATCAATAAAAATTATGTTTTAAATCATTCACTCATCATCAGAGCGTGAGCCTGATTGCTACACTGGGTTCTCTCTCTTCTGTTTACTGAACTGCATTCTCTGCAGAAAAGTACGAAAGATGTTAACGTACCTTCTATCCCACACACATATTTAGCAGTACATAGCAGTTTATATTCTATTACAATAATGAAGGTGACTGAGGGTATTTTTTTTTATCATCCCTACCTTCCATGTAACATGAAATTGCTGCACTGTATAATGATAACAGGTATAACACAGTATACAACCTTCCAGCTCTTTAGACACCTGATTTAGCTGCCCTCACTAGCACTGAAGGAGTTACATATTTAGTTACAGATTTGGACTAACATCAGAAGAGAACGTAGCGGTGGCGTGTGGAACTTTATGCCGATTTGGGTTCCAGGAGATTCCGGACTACAGTAAGTCCCGGTCAGGGTAAAACTCTCCCATAGAGATCCCTGCACCTAGGAAAGTCTAGTTTTCGACCGCAGTCCCAAAGTAAGTGTGTCTTTGTGTCTGTATTTTGTGTATCATTGTGTGTAAGTGAATTTATGCCGAATAAATTACAATTTATTCAATTTTCTTGTTTTGCTCAATGAGTGATCCTGGTAAAAAGGTGTAAATAACCTGGTCTCCCGTGACAATATGCAAATTGTTTTGTATTTTGAGTCATCAGACCAAGCTGGTGAAATGTCATAATTTTGGTTTGCTTGTAATTGCATCAGTGCCATTTTTTCTCAGTTAGCCTTTACTCGCTGCGCCCCTCCTTCTCAGCCTTTACTCGCTGCGCCGCTCCTTCTCAGCCTTTACTCGCTGCGCCGCTCCTTCTCAGCCTTTACTCGCTGCGCCGCTCCGTCTCAGCCTTTACTCGCTGCGCCGCTCCTTCTCAGCCTTTACTCGCTGCGCCGCTCCTTCTCAGCCTTTACTCGCTGCGCCTCTCCTTCTCAGCCTTTACTCGCTGCGCCCCTCCTTCTCAGCCTTTACTCGCTGCGCCGCTCCTTCTCAGCCTTTACTCGCTGCGCCGCTCCTTCTCAGCCTTTACTCGCTGCGCCGCTCCTTCTCAGCCTTTACTCGCTGCACCGCTCCTTCTCAGCCTTTACTCGCTGCGCCGCGCCTTCTCAGCCTTTACTCGCTGCGCCGCTCCTTCTCAGCCTTTACTCGCTGCGCCGCGCCTTCTCAGCCTTTACTCGCTGCGCCGCTCCTTCTCAGCCTTTACTCGCTGCGCCGCTCTTTCTCAGCCTTTACTCGCTGCGCCGCTCCTTCTCAGCCTTTACTCGCTGCGCCGCGCCTTCTCAGCCTTTGCTCGCTGCGCCCCTTCTTCTCAGCCTTTACTCGCTGCGCCGCTCCTTCTCAGCCTTTACTCGCTGCGCCGCGCCTTCTCAGCCTTTGCTCGCTGCGCCGCTCCTTCTCAGCCTTTACTCGCTGCGCCTCGCCTTCTCAGCCTTTGCTCGCTGCGCCCCTCCTTCTCAGCCTTTACTCGCTGCACCGCTCCTTCTCAGCCTTTACTCGCTGCGCCGCTCCTTCTCAGCCTTTACTCGCTGCACCGCTCCGTCTCAGCCTTTACTCGCTGCGCCGCTCCTTCTCAGCCTTTACTCGCTGCGCCGCTCCTCCGGCTGTCACCAAAACTATCAGGAAAAATCTTAGCCTTTTCTACCACCATCAGATTATATACCTGAATCTAGTCTATATAGCTATAAAGACTGAGTCAGGATACTTTGATTGGCCTTTGATACTATGGAGAAGACGTACCTTCAGGTTTCCTGGTCCCGGGAATCATGTTTGTTAAAACTAGTAAATATCTCAACATCTTCATTATTTCTTCTGCGTCTGCAAGAACAAACAGTTACCACTGTGATCCGTACAGAGACAATCTTCAGAGGAAGAAACACATGGAAAAAAAACATTTCTAATAATATGCAGAATGTCATCTTTATACTTATACTAATATTTTGCTTATTTCTCCTTTGAATAATATAGATGTAGCCAGGTCCCCTCCGGTCCCCCGGTGTTGCACCTATCCACTCCTTACCTCTGTTGCTGCAGGGGCTAGTGTGGGTGGTGACAGGTTCGCCTGAGGCTCCGGCGGCCCTCTCTGCAGGGCGCCGCCAGTTTTGGGCAAGGTTGCGCAAGCGCAGGGAGTGCAAAGAGTTGTGGTGGCCATTTTGATTGTTGCGCATGTGCAGTGTACTATGCACATGTGGTGTCCCATAGGAATAGGCTCTGTGGGGACTACAAGCCCCATAGTGCTTAGAGGCAGGAGTACTACATGACACCAGGGAGCCAATCTTGCGGCCAGATCTCCTGCAGGAGGCGATACTATTTCACACTCTGAACCAGGAAGAGACAGTCGGTGCTGGGACATGATATGGGTTACAGCCGTGCGAGGTGTGTGGGTTACAGCCGTCCAAGGTGTGTGGGTTACAGCCGTGCGAGGTGTGTGGGTTACAGCTGTGCGAGGTGTGTGGGTTACAGCCGTGCGAGTTGTGTGGGTTACAGCCGTGCGAGGTGTGTGGGTTACAGCCGTGCGAGGTGTGTGGGTTACAGCCGTGCGAGGTGTGTGGGTTACAGCCGTGCGAGGTGTGTGGGTTACAGCCGTGCGAGGTGTGTGGGTTACAGCCGTGCGAGGTGTGTGGGTTACAGCCGTGCGAGATGTGTGGGTTACAGCCGTGTGAGGTGTGTGGGTTACAGCCGTGTGAGGTGTGTGGGTTACACCCGTGCGAGGTGTGTGGGTAGTTGTACCTCTTAGTTATTATAGAGCGGTTAAGATATATGTTGCAAGTAAAGATTATTGCAATTTTACCCTGTGTGTTAGTATTGTTAATTGGTCCTGCGAGGGGCTCCTCTCAGGAGGAGGCCCTGCACCAATACCGTTATTATTGCACCTCAGGCTCCCCGTGGCGGAGGCTCAGGCTCCTTGTGAGCCAAAAGGTGTGTGGGTTACAGCCGTGCGAGGTGTTTGGGTTACAGCCGTGCGAGGTGTGTGGGTTACAGCCGTGCGAGGTGTGTGGGTTACAGCCGTGCGAGGTGTGTGGGTTACAGCCGTGCGAGATGTGTGGGTTACAGCCGTGTGAGGTGTGTGGGTTATAGCCGTGTGAGGTGTGTGGGTTACACCCGTGTGAGGTGTGTGGGTAGTTGTACCTCTTAGTTATTATAGAGCGGTTAAGATATATGTTGCAAGTAAAGATTATTGCAATTTTACCCTGTGTGTTAGTATTGTTAATTGGTCCTGCGAGGGGCTCCTCCCACTGCGCTGGGATCCCTCTCAGGAGGAGGCCCTGCACCAATACCGTTATTATTGCACCTCAGGCTCCCCGTGGCGGAGGCTCAGGCTCCTTGTGAGCCAAAAGGTAAAGGCAGCACCAGTAGCCATCTTCTTTAGGGGGAAACAGGGCTACATATATCTACCATGTTGGAGAAAAATGGGGAAGAGAGTCTTGCAGCCGCCGCACCTGTAAAGGTCAGTGAGGGATCCATGATCCAGCAGCAGATCAATGAGGGCTGAAGATTACGATGATGGTGAAATATGGTCTATATCTTTATAGAGTGACATGACTACATTTAATGTCAAACATTGTTGGACAGGAACTGTTGTCTCGAAGAACTCGCAGAGGAAATGTTGAATGTGAGGTATACCCAACCACTGGTGGGACTACATGGTCCTGAATGTCACACCCTCCCGCAGTTACTGACCATATCCTTATTAATAACAAGGGACAACTTCATATTTTACATAAAAACGTTGAAACATAATTTGGTTTCTCTTATTTACCTTTCTCAGGATCACCGACAAAATTGGGAACATAATTTTCCGGACCTGTCTGAACTGCATTCTCTGCAGAAAAGTACGAAAGATGTTAACGTACCTTCTATCCCACACACATATTTAGCAGTACATAGCAGTTTATATTTTATTACAAAAATGAAGGTGACTGAGGGTATTTTTTTATCATCCCTACCTTCCATGTAACATGAAAATGCTGCACTGTATAATGATAACAGCTCTTTAGACACCTGATTTAGCTGCCCTCACCAGCACTAAAGGAGTTACATATTTACAACACCCCTATAGGATATAAGTCACATCAATCTAAAGCTTAGGCATTAATGAAAAAAGTACGTGTTTCAAATAAGCATTAGTTATAGGGAAAGGAAACTTGCTTACCTGTGCTGTCCTTCTCACTAGGGAGCTGAAAGAAAGTGCAATTGGAGATGTAATTGTTAGTAAAGTATTTAAATATGTGTAAACATAAAGTCCCTGGATATCCCCATCCTTACTGTATATCACATAATGTGGGGTCTTCTATGGGGCCTTTTCTACGAGCTTCAATGTTATTACTGCCAAATCAAACGTTTTGGCATGACCCTACCTGCCTCACAGTCTGACGTTTGTGTTATCACTGTATTCAGAAAGCGTTATCTTTTTCTAAGTCCTGCCACTGCGATATCCCTGCACAGCTATTACAAGCGATCTCCCTGTACAGAGGGAAGCTGCATCTCCCTGCACAGCTCTTACAGGCGATCTCCCTGCACAGAGAGGGTTGCATCTCCCTGCACAGCTCTTACAGGCGATCTCCCTGCACAGAGAGAAGCTGCATCTTCCTGCACAGCTCTTACAGGCGATCTCCCTGCACAGAGATAGCTGCATCTCCCTGCACAGCTCTTACAGGCGATCTCCCTGCACAGAGAGAGCTACATCTCCCTGCACAGCTCTTACAGGCGATCTCCCTGCACAGAGAGAGCTACATCTCCCTGCACAGCCCTTAAAGGCGATCTCCCTGCACAGAGATAGCTGCATCTACCTGCACAGCTCTTACAGGCGATCTCCCTGCACAGAGAGAGCTGCATCTCCCTGCACAGCTCTTACAGGCGATCTCCTGCACAGAGAGAAGCTGCATCTCCCTGTACAGCTCTTACAGGCGATCTCCCTGCACAGAGAGAAGCTGCATCTCCCTGCACAGCTCTTACAGGCGATCTCCCTGCACAGAGAGAAGCTGCATCTCCCTGCACAGCTCTTACAGGCGATCTCCCTGCACAGAGAGAGCTGCATCTCCCTGCACAGCTCTCACAGTCGATCTCCTTGCACAGAGAGAAGCTGCATCTCCCTGCACAGCTCTTACAGGCGATCTCCATGCACAGAGAGAGCTGGATCTCCCTGCACAGCTCTTACAGGCAATCTCTCTGCACAGAGAGAAGCTGTGTCACCCTGCACAGCTCTTACAGGCGATCTCCCTGCACAGAGAGAAGCTGCATCTCCCTGCACAGCTCTTACAGGCGATCTCCCTGCACAGAGAGAGCTACATCTCTCTGCACAGCCCTTACAGTCGATCTCCCTGCACAGAGATAGCTGCATCTCCCTGCACAGCTCTTACAGGCGATCTCCCTGCACAGAGAGAAGCTGCATCTCCCTGCACAGCTCTTACAGGCGATCTCCCTGCACAGAGAGAAGCTGCATCTCCCTGCACAGCTCTTACAGGCGATCTCCCTGCACAGAGAGAGCTGCATCTCCCTGCACAGCTCTCACAGTCGATCTTCCTGCACAGAGAGAAGCTGCATCTCCCTGCACAGCTCTTACAGGCGATCTCCCTGCACAGAGAGAAGCTGCATCTCTCTGCACAGCTCTTACAGGCGATCTCCCTGCACAGAGAGAGCTGCATCTCCCTGCACAGCTCTTACAGGCAATCTCCCTGCACAGAGAGAAGCTGTGTCTCCCTGCACAGCTCTAACAGGCGATCTCCCTGCACAGAGAGAAGCTGCATCTCCCTGCACAGCTCTTACAGGCGATCTCCCTGCACAGAGAGAAACTGCATCTCCCTGCAAAGCTCTTACAGGCGATCTCCCTGCACAGAGAGAGCTGGATCTCCCTGCACAGCTCTTACAGGCAATCTCTCTGCACAGAGAGAAGCTGTGTCACCCTGCACAGCTCTTACAGGCGATCTCCCTGCACAGAGAGAAGCTGCATCTCCCTGCACAGCTCTTACAGGCGATCTCCCTGCACAGAGAGAGCTACATCTCTCTGCACAGCCCTTACAGTCGATCTCCCTGCACAGAGATAGCTGCATCTCCCTGCACAGCTCTTACAGGCGATCTCCCTGCACAGAGAGAGCTGCATCTCCCTGCACAGCTCTTACAGGCGATCTCCCTGCACAGAGAGAAGCTGCATCTCCCTGCACAGCTCTTACAGGCGATCTCCCTGCACAGAGAGAAGCTGCATCTCCCTGCACAGCTCTTACAGGCGATCTCCCTGCACAGAGAGAGCTGCATCTCCCTGCACAGCTCTCACAGTCGATCTTCCTGCACAGAGAGAAGCTGCATCTCCCTGCACAGCTCTTACAGGCGATCTCCCTGCACAGAGAGAAGCTGCATCTCTCTGCACAGCTCTTACAGGCGATCTCCCTGCACAGAGAGAGCTGCATCTCTCTGCACAGCTCTTACAGGCAATCTCCCTGCACAGAGAGAAGCTGTGTCTCCCTGCACAGCTCTAACAGGCTATCTCCATGCACAGAGAGAAGCTGCATCTCCCTGCACAGCTCTTACAGGCGATCTCCCTGCACAGAGAGAAGCTGCATCTCCCTGCACAGCTCTTACAGGCAATCTCCCTGCACAGAGAGAAGCTGCATCTCCCTGCACAGCTCTTACAGGCAATCTCCCTGCACAGAGAGAAGCTGTGTCTCCCTGCACAGCTCTCACAGGCTATCTCCCTGCACAGAGAAAAGCTGAATCTCCCTGCACAGCTCTTACAGGTGATCTCCCTGCACAGAGAGAGCTGCATCTCCCTGCACAGCTCTTACAGGCGATCTCCCTGCACAGAGAGAAACTGCATCTCCCTGCACAGCTCTTACAGGCGATCTCCCTGCACAGAAAGAAGCTGCATCTCCCTGCGCAGCTCTTACAGGCGATCTCCCTGCACAGAGAGAGCTGCATCTCCCTGCACAGCTCTTACAGGTGATCTCCCTGCACAGAGAGAAGCTTCATCTCCCTGCACAGCTCTTACAGGCGATCTCCCTGCACAGAGAGAAGCTGCATCTCCTGCACAGCTCTTACAGGTGATCTCCCTGCACAGAGAGAAGCTGCATCTCCCTGCACAGCTCTTACAGGCGATCTCCCTGCACAGAGAGAAGCTGCATCTCCCTGCACAGCTCTTACAGGCGATCTCCCTGCACAGAAAGAAGCTGCATCTCCCTGCGCAGCTCTTACAGGCGATCTCCCTGCACAGAGAGAGCTGCATCTCCCTGCACAGCTCTTACAGGTGATCTCCCTGCACAGAGAGAAGCTTCATCTCCCTGCACAGCTCTTACAGGCGATCTCCCTGCACAGAGAGAAGCTGCATCTCCTGCACAGCTCTTACAGGTGATCTCCCTGCACAGAGAGAAGCTGCATCTCCCTGCACAGCTCTTACAGGCGATCTCCCTGCACAGAGAGAAGCTGCATCTCCCTGCACAGCTCTTACAGGCGATCTCCCTGCACAGAGAGAAGCAGCATCTCCCTGCACAGCTCTTACAGGCGATCTCCCTGCACAGAGAGAAGCTGCATCTCCCTGCACAGCTCTTACAGGCGATCACACTGTTTATATTTGATTTTATTAACACAGTCACAGGACCCGGTATGGGGTGCCAGTATCTCCCTGCAATGTTTAATTGTCCTGCGTCTTTGCGTAGATTCTATGTTGTTTTTTAGGTTGCCCATTCATTGCATTGTACAGTAGCACTCCATGCCCATATATTGCCCATTCATTGCATTGTACAGTAGCACTCCATGCCCATATATTGCCCATTCATTGCATTGTACATTAGCACTCCATGCCCATATATTGCCCATACCATATTGGGTATGGTTTTCCACAGTCACAATCAATGGGTTTATTGTCAAGTGTAATCTATTGTACTGTTATGCCAATGTTATTTTATTGTCTATTTCTTTTGTTTTGCAAACAAATGGGCACACGTGCAATTAGACATTTTTAGTTACTAGCGCCTTTGCACATTTGTATGTGTGGTGATGGGGAGTAGGAGGTGGGGGTAGTTACATAGTTACATAGTAGTTACATAGTTACATAGTAGATGAGGTTGACAAAAGACGTACGTCCATCAAGTTCAACCTATGCTAAATTCAGACAACAGCTACTTTATTCTATATCTATACTTACTTATTGATCCAGAGGAAGGCAAACAAAAAAACCCCCATTTAGGGGAAAAATTAATTCCTTCCTGACTCCAAGAATTGGCAATCGGATTAATCCCTGGATCAACATCCTTCCCATGTATACTTATTTGGTATATCCCTGTATACCTTTCCCATCTAAAAAGATGTCCAACCTTTTTTTGAACAAATCTATTGTATCTGCCATCACAGTCTCCATGGGTAATGAATTCCACATTTTAACTGCCCTTACTTTAAAGAACGCTTTCCTTTGTTGCTGGTGAAATTTCCTCTCCTCCAACCTTAAGGGATGGCCCCGAGTCCTTTGTACTGCCCGTGGGATGAATAGTTCTTTTGAAAGCTCCTTGTATTGTCTCTGAATATATTTGTATATAGTTATCATATCCCCTCTTAGACGCCTCTTTTCTAATGTAAATAAATCCAATATAGCTAGCCTCTCCTCATAAGTTAGAATGTCCATCCCCTTTATTAATTTGGTGGCTCTTCTCTGCACTCTCTCTAGTTCCATAATGTCTTTTCTTAGGATTGGTGCCCAAAATTGTACTCCATATTCAAGGTGTGGTCTTACTAATGCTTTGTAAAGGGGCATAATTATGTCTACTTCCCTTCCATTCATTGCCCGTTTGATGCAAGATAAGATCTTGTTTGCCTTTGCAGCTACTGCATGACATTGGGCACTATTGCTAAGGCTGCTGTCTACAAGCACTCCTAAATCCTTCTCCATCAAGTATTCCCCCAATATATCTCCATTTAATTTGTAAGTCGCCTTTTTATTCTTGCATCCCAAATGCATAACCTTACATTTATCTGTATTAAACCTCATTTGCCATTTACCTGCCCACGTTTCCAGTCTCTCCAAGTCCTTCTGGAGAGAAATTTCATCCTGCTCTGATTCTATTACCTTACACAATTTAGTATCATCAGCAAAGATGGAGACTTTGCTCTCGATCCCAACCTCAAGGTCATTAATAAACAAGTTAAAAAGCAGGGGTCCCAGTACCGATCCTTGAGGTACTCCACTCACAACTTTAGCCCAACCTGAAAAAGTTCCATTTATGATAACCCTCTGTTGTCTGTCCTTTAACCAGTTTTCAATCCAGGTGCATATATTAGTACTGAGTCCAATTTTCTTTATTTTGTACACCAACCTCTTGTGTGAAACCGTATCAAAAGCCTTTGCAAAATCTAAGTAGACCACATCAACTGCATTACCCTGGTCTAAATTCCTACTTACCTCCTCAAAGAAACAAATAAGGTTAGTTTGGCAAGATCTATCCTTCATAAATCCATGCTGACTGTTACTAATAATTTTGTTTTCCATTAGGTATTCCTGAATATTATCCCGTATTAAACCTTCAAGTAGTTTCCCTACTATTGAAGTCAGGCTTACAGGTCTGTAATTCCCTGGGTGTGATCTAGCTCCCTTATTAAATATAGGCACCACATCTGCTTTACGCCAATCTTGTGGTACTGAGCCTGTGGAAATGGAGTCCTTGAATATTAAATATAATGGTTTTGCTATTACTGAGCTTAACTCCTTGAGAACTCTTGGATGTACAGTATGCCATCGGGGCCAGGTGCCTTATTTACTTTAATTTTTTCAAGTCGCTTATGAACTTCTTCCTCAGTTACCCAATTGGTCATTAATATGGAGGTTGTGGCTTCCTCCTGTGGCATTACTATTGAACCTGATTCTTCCCTGGTAAACACAGAGGCAAATAATTTGTTTAATACCTCTGCTTTTTCCTTATCTCCAATAATCTGCCTACCCATCTCACACTGAAAGGGTCCTATATTTTCTTTTCTCATTTTTTTGTTATTAAGGTACTTAAAGAACTTTTTAGGGTTGACCTTACTTTCTATTGCAATCCTTTTTTCATTATCCATTTTTGCTAATTTAATTGCCCTTTTGCAATTTTTGTTACATTCCTTATAATTCTGATACGATGTCTCTGTCCCTTCTGACTTAAAGAATCTAAACGCCTTCCTCTTCTTGTCCATTTCCTCCCCTACCTGTTTATTTAGCCACATTGGTTTTGACTTAATTCTTTTATACTTATTACCCAAGGGTATACACTGATAAGTGTGTTTTTCTAACAATGTTTTATAGACTGCCCATTTATCTTCTACATTTTTCCTGCAAAAACATCATCCCATTGTATTACTACTAGATTAGACCTCAGTTTATTAAAATCTGCCTTTCTAACGTTTAAAGTCTTTGTTGAACCCAAGTAATCTGTTTTTTGATCATTTATTTCAAATGAGACCATGTTATGATCACTGTTACCCAAATGTTCCAGGACTTGAATATTTGTTATTACTTCTACATTGTTTGATATGACCAAATCCAGAACTGCCCCTCTCCTGGTTGGTTCCTCAATAATTTGGGTCATATAATTATCTTTAAGCACCCCCAAAAACCTGTTTCCTTTTGTTGTAACGCTAATCTCATTGCCCCAGTCTATGTCTGGATAATTAAAATCCCCCATTATGCAAACATGACCCAGTTTTGATGCCTTCTCCATTTGCAAATGTATTTTAGCTTCCTCAATCTCACAGATATTTGGTGGTTTATAGCATATTCCCACAAACATTTTCTTTATACTTTTACCTCCACTGCTAATTTCTATCCACAAGGTCTCTACATTTTCATCATTCCCTTCATAGACATCATCCCTTATAATAGGTTTTAGATCTGGTTTAACATATAGACATACTCCACCTCCCCTTCTATTTGTTCGATCCTTCCGAAAAAGAGAATACCCCTCTAAATTAACTGTCCAGTCATGAGTTTCATCCCACCATGTTTCAGTAATGCCTATGATATCATACTGCTCCCTTGTAGCTATTAATTCAAGCTCCCCCATTTTATCTGTCAGGCTTCTTGCATTAGCAAGCATGCATTTCAGGTTTTTTTCAGCCTGTACTATTATCTTATCTGCTCCTTCCTTTCTGCTCCCACTTGGTTTAGTCTTTAGAAGTTTTCTAGTGTTATCTCTATTTATTATGGGTATCTCACTGCTTGTCAAACTTGCACTTGCCCCCATTCTACCTCCATACCACCTTGTATCCTCATCTATTCCATTTAGTTCATTATCTGTTTCATTCCCCACCCCCTCCATCCTAGTTGTCCCGGGGAGGGTGTTTAGGTCTCCCATGTGGGTATCGGGGGGGGGGGGGGAGGGACAGGGTCTCTTAATACTATAGAGGTTACTAACCGTTAAGGTTATTAAGGGCTTAGTTAGTTTTTAAAAACATTTTATTTTAATGTTGCAGTCCACAGAAAACGTAGAGGACACGGAGGAAGACAAAGATGGCCTTCATCCTGGTAGGGGTAGGTACAACTTTAATTTACTTTATGCTGGCTTGATAATATTTAATTTTTAACGGACAAATGTACTATTATCAAGATCTGGATAGTAGGGATGTTGCCCACTGCTGTGCTGTATGTTTGGGGGGGTGGGAGTGGTTGCTGGGGGCAGAGGAGGTTGGTTTTAGGCGGCCTATTCATTGCCATTTGGGTTATCTTTGCTCCCATTGAGGGCATAGGTAAACACACTAGCAATCAATGCGTGTCTTGGCTAGTATTGCTGCTTGTATTGTATTTTAATGTTTATTGGGGGTAGAGGGGGTGGGTGAAGGTTACAGTTGCCTGTGGTGGGTGTTTATGCCTACTGGGTGGATAGCAGGAGGGGTTAACCCCTTCATTATCTTAGCGGTATTAACCGCTAAGTTAATGAAGACGTTAACTTCTCCTGCAATCCACCCGGTAGGCATAAACACCCACCACAGGCAACTCTAACCTTCACCCACCCCCACTACCCACAATAAATCGGGCACTAGTGTGACAGTCATGAGGTAATCAGGCCATAATTAAAGGTCTTATGCCCGGCTGGTTACCTCTGAGCCGTATTGGGGAGATTAGAGTGTCAGCTCTTGAACCTCGTCATGGCACATGCATTGTATTGTAATAAAGAATGTATGTGTGTTTTACCTTTCCAGGAGTGCTACCCAGTGGAGATTCTCAGGCTGTGAGTTTCAGGGGGGTTTTGCGGTGAAAGTGTTGTCTGATTTTGTCTAGGTTGAAAGGGTCCAGAGCTGCTGGCCACCCCAAAAATGTGTCAGGGAATCAGGTCAGATTCCCGGAGACATGAAGACACAGACCTCCGGGCAGAATACTACCTGGAAATCAGTTTCGCGACTCACCGCCAAGTTTCCCTGCTTCAGCACAGAGCAGAAAGGTAAATGAGGGCATAGGGATATGTGTATCCCGGGTACAGTCAGGGGTCCCTAGGTTAATGGGAGTCCCCCAGTATATGCCCCAATCAGCAGAACAATGTATAGAGGTTCTGGGGGGCCTCCACTATCAGTAAGGTTGCCAGCTGATTTTATGTCCAAGTCCCTTTGTGTTTAGAAAAGTAACTCTGGGATTGAACCTAAGCGTTATTTTGTTCAACTTTTAAAGCATTTTCTTATAGGAGGGCCTAGGAGCGCTGAAACTGAACGCGCGCGTCTTTTAAGTCAAAGCTAAGAAAAGAGGGACAGACGAAATTGGGAAATATTTTTATTCCTGCATTGTGTATAATGGTCCCACTTTTCGGGGGCCAAGTTCTGAGAAGAGAACGTAGCAGTCGCGGCTGGAACTACACGCCAAAAAGAGTACCAGGACGTTGGGTGCTATCTCCCGGTCAAGGGATTTTGGCATTTCCAGTAAGTGTGTTTTTCCATTGTATATTGTAATTCACTGCGTGTGCGTCTGTTTCCAAGGAACAAATTACAGTTTGTTTTACCTCCTTGTTTAGCTCAGTGAATGATCCCGGTTTAAAAGATGTAAATCCCCGGTCTCCCGTGACAACTAGGTATTTAACTCCTTCATTACCTTAGTGCAGCGATGCACAAACTGAGGGGGCGCGACTCCTAGGGGGCGCGAGACTGAGTGCGGGGGGGCGCAGGGTTTACAGAGGCCCCGCGCGCTTCCCGACGACACTTAAATTAATTGCCAGAGGAGCGCTAGGGCCTATGTAAACTGCACTTACCTTGTCTCCGGCGCCTTCTCACATTCGTCGCCATGGCAACACGGCATTAAATGGCGCCAGAG
>NC_134483.1:546000078-546156386 GCF_040206685.1 Ascaphus truei
CAGGGGGGGTTGATGTGAAGGGGGAGTTGATGTGCAGGGGGGGTGATGTGCAGGGGGGGTGAGGTGAAGGGGGGGGGTGATGAGCAGGGGAGTTGATGTGAAGGGGGGTGATGTGCAGGGGGGGTGATATGAAGGGGGAGTTGATGTGAAGGGGGGGTGATGTGCAGGGGGGTGATATGAAGGGGGAGTTGATGTGAAGGGGGGGTTATGTGCAGGGGGGGTGATGTGAGGTGCAGGGGGATGGGTCATTGGAGGTGCAGAGGGGGGGTCATTGGAGGTGCAGGGGGGGTCATTGGAGGTGCAGGTGGGGTCATTGGAGATGAAGGGAGGGTCATTGGAGGGGCAGGGGCGGTCATTGGAGGTGCAGGGTGGGTCATTGGAGGTGCAGGGGAAGGTGATTAGAGTTGCAGGGGGGTGATTGGTGGTTCAGAGGGGTCATTGGAGGGGCAGAGGGTTCATTGGAGGTGCAGGGGGATCATTGGAGGGGCAGGGGGGGTCATTGGAGGTGCAGGGGAGGGTGATTGGAGGTACAGGGGGGATCATTGAAGGGGCAGGGGGGGTCATTGGAGGTGCAGGGGAGGGTCATTGGAGGTGCAGGGGGGGTGATTGGAGGTGCAGGGGGAGAAGGATGTGAGGTGCAGGGGGGTGGGATGTGTGTGGTGTGCAGAGGGGTATTGTGTGTTTGATGTGGAGGGGGAGTATTATGTGTGTGTGTGAGGGGGAGAGATGGGTGTATGAGAGATAGATGGGGAGTATCGCAAAGGTTGATAGTGAGGGTTTCTGGGGGAGATATGAGGATGATGATGAGGGGTGCTGGGGGAGATATATGAGGATGATGATGAGAGGTGCTGGAGAAAAGATGATGATGATGATGATGATGATGATGATGATGATGATGATGATGATGATGATGATGATGATGATGATGATGATGATGATGATGATGATGATGATGATGATGATTTTACCCGAGCGGCCCACATTTTTTTTCCATGGAGCAGTTCGGCCCTTCTCGCTTAACGAGATATGAGGATGATGATGAGGGGTGCTGGGGGAGATTCATGAGGATGATGATGAGAGGTGCTGCAGAAAAGATGATGATGATGATGATGATGATGATGAAGATGATGATTTTACCCGAGCGGCCCACATTTTTTTTCCATGGAGCAGTTCGGCCCTTCTCGCTTAACGAGTTGTGAAGGCCTGACTTAACCCCTTCACGACCGTAGCGGTTAATACCGCTATAGTCATGAAGGTGTTAAACCCTCCAGCTACCCACCTGCATTCCCTAAACAAACCACCGTTGGGGCCAAATACCCCCTTCACCCACCCCGCTACCCACAATAAAAAGAAAACACACAAAACAGCCCCACACTAAATAAATAAATAAATAAATATATATATAAATAAATAAAGATATATATATATATATATATATATATATATATATATATATATATATATATATATATATATATATATATATATATTACCCTAACAACCCCTATACCCCCCTAACATGCACATATATGCACATACAGTAAAGTAATGGGCACAATTACTATAATCCACAAATGGATAATAGTGAATGTGCCCATTTTAAATACATAAAGAACAATAAATACATTAAATACATTTAGCACTCACCCTTGTCCGGCTTCCATGATGAAGGCCATCCTCATCTTCATCACCGTCCATGCCCCATCCGATGCTGCAAAACAGAAATAAGAATAAAAACATCCAATGTAATGTCCCTTAACCCCTTAATCACCATAGCGGTTATTAACCGCTACAGTCATTAAGGGGTTAACCCACCCTCACCCACCACTCGGGAGGCCTACATACCCTCCCCCACTAACCCCCCCATCCTGTGAGGCCTAACCACCCTCACCCACTACCCACAAGGGAGGCCTACCCACATACCCTTGGGGCCAATACCCCCTCCTCCCATCCCCAGTACCCACAATAAAAACAATACAGTGCCCCACAATAAACATCATTCTATTTATTAAATACATAACCCACCCCCTGTGCCCCCCCATAAATACATGATTTATTCTTTTACATACAGGATTCATACCCCAGGCCCACGTGAGTCCCCGGTGAGCCTGACGGGTCACCTCACAGACCTACAGGTTACCATCAACTTGTTTCATACAGGTTCTTGAGGCCTGTTGGTGGGTCCCGCCAAGCACCATGGCCCAGCAGGTGGTCTCTGTGGGTCACCGTGGGCCACAATTGGGTCCCCACGGTAGGCCCGCGGATGTCTGGAAGCCCCGGGTCAGACCCACAAGTGTCTGAGGGGCCTCAGGTGGTTCTCACGGGGGTCTGGGGACCCATGGGTGGCACTACGGGTCCGTAGTGCCCCCACAGATGTGGGGCCACCGGTTCTTCCCCGCAGACTATGGGTCCGCGGTGCCCCCACAGATGTGGGGCCACCGGTTCTTCCCCGCAGGTTCCCCCCATGGACCCACCAGCCTGGTACCCGTGAGATACCCGAGGATACCGCAGGTGGTCTCCAGAGTCTCACGCAGAACCAAAAGGAACAAACCCTGAATGTAAAATAAATAAACCTGACCTATACATTCAATACATCAATCCCCTCCCTCCCCCCCCCCAACACATACAGTACAATAATGTGCCAAATAACTATTATCCAGATAGGGATAATAGATTATTCGCCCATTATTAAACACATTAACTAGCATATTAAAATGAATAAAGTTCTACTGACCTCATCAATAAGAAGCCCCCGTCACCAGCAATATACTTTTCCTTCGTTGCCCACAAAATACATAGCCAATACATTGCAATTACATTCAGATATCAATTAATCCCTTAATCACCTTATCGGATAATAACCGCAAAGGTAATTAAGGGGTTAAGCCACCCTGGCCCGATACCCACCCTTCACCCATTCATTTGTACAGTGGCTTCATGATGCAACTATATATATATATATATATATATATATATATATATATATATATATATATATATATATATGTATGTATATATGTATATATGTATATATGTATATATGTATATATGTATATATGTATATATATATGTTTATATGTTTATATGTTTATATGTTTATATGTATATGTATATATGTATATATATGTATATATATATATATATATATATATATACACACACATGATGAACCAATATACAAATAAATGTAGAATGGTTATCAAAAACATGCACTACTACAAATACCACTTCTCCATACAGACACAGTACAATAAAATCATATTTCCTTAAAAAATCCAGTCTCATCTTCCAATCAAAATCCTCAAATACCAATCAAAAGCCTCAAACGCCACTCAAAAAAATTGCATTTACATTGTATACATGATGCATACAATCTATGCACCATGAACACTCTGCCAATGAATGTTAACAATAACAAATTCCAAACCAAATACCAATACATCCAAACAAGTATACTATTTAAACCAATCAAGTAACCATAAATCAATTAGCATTCATTAATTAAATCACTAAACAATTTAAATTTCATCCATAACAATTAAACAATTAACTCTTTCAATCGTTAAACAGAACAAGTTACCATCAGACAAAATGTAAGTACCAAAAAGAATACAATATACAAAAGCAAGCCTCACCATAACCTAAAATACACAATACAAGACTAAAAATAACATCTATCTAATTTTTAAATACAAAACACACACATTTATGCATAGCAACATAACCAAAAAAAATTTAAACACAGCAAAACAAGCTTTTAAAACAACATCATTTCTTACCCTGTATGTATATATCGATCTAGACATACATACATACATACAGTGGCAAGAAATTATATACCAAAAAAAAAAAAAAACACATGTACAGCACAAAAAATGAACACGTTAAATAAAATAAATTTCTTTTGTTCACTTACCATTACCTGACCCACTCACCGACTCCCATTGAACAGCTTTCTCTCGAACTAATCCACGCACAGGAACCCATAAAATAATAAACCATAAAATAATAAAACATCACAATCCAGGTGTCTTCTATTTGTAATCCATCTTCATCTGTATTCTTCTTTCTTGTATCTTCTTCCGGGGTCTTCTTGTTGTCCTCGGCCACGCCCTGGTCTTCTTAATTCTCCGGAGGTCCTTCCTCCTCGGCGTCTGCCTTCCAAATGAGACGACAAAGGCTTTTAAAGGCTTATGACGTCACATTTTCATCATGGTTCCCATGGCCCTGATTGGGCCGTAAAAACCATGTGCTTTGGCCGAGAAAAAAAAAATGATGGCGTCATTTAAAGGCAATTAAAGCACAGCCAATCAGAATGGCTATGCTTCAATTGCCTTTAAGATGACGTCATGAAAAGAAACATGGCTGGCCTCACATGGTACGGTAGCCAATCAGAGAGTGGGAACTCCATCCCAACTCTGATTGGCTCTAGTACCATGTGACAGGCTTTCAATGATGTCACATCCGTTCTCCCCCAAGCCTCTGTCACATGGTCTACTAGAGCACTGGGCTCTGCCAGGTCAGAGTTAAAACAAGCAAAATTAGAAGATGTAGAGAAAGCCTTGAAATGGACAAATCAGCGATTTTATGATACGTGTACCAAGGCGGATAAACTCTTAGCCAACAAACTAAGAGGAATACAGGTGAGGTCTCAAATAACGGCGATTAAGGATAATAGTGGCAATATCATATACAACAACAAAAAAATAGCACATTAATTCTCTAAATTCTACACAAAGCTATACAATTTAAAATCCTGCAAGGGAATAAGTGTACAATGAAACCTGGAGATTATCACAAATTACAACTGTGATTTACCCAAACTGTCAGATAAAGAAAATATTATACTGAATGCCAGAATTACACAGACCGAAATAGTGGAGGCGATTAAATCGCTAAAGTTATCCAAAGTCCAAGGCCCTGATGGTTTCACCAACATTTACTATGACATTTTTGCCTCTGCTGTCCACCTATCTATTGGAAATGTTTAATTCCTTTATGGATGGGAACCCAATCCCAGCATCTATGTCGACCGTGAGAATGTAACGCTTGCCAGACCAACTGAGGATCATGAGAGGTCCCACTATATCTATAGCTACTCTGTGGATAAGTTCCCCTATTAATGGTATTGGGTTCAGTGGAGCCTTCACATGATCTCCCGCCTGACCCACTCACTGGCAGGCATCACAGGACCAGAAAAACTGTGCCACTTCCCTTGATGCTACCGGCCAGTAGAAATGCTGCAACAGCCGGGCTCTCGTGCAAGTGATCCCCTGTTCCCTGCTAGTGTTATGGAGTAGGTTACCTGCAATAAAGTGGGCTACCTGCAATCAGCTTGCGTGTACTGACTGATCTGTGTGGTTGATTTGAAGTGCTGGTTGGTTAAAGTGTGTGCAGTTAGAACCAGGAGCAGTTTGAACAAGCAAGCGGTTAAACAAGGTATAGTTTATTGAAGTACAGTTTACTGTTAGTACTTCTAAACTTCATAGGATTGAAAATACAGGCACATCTTGCCACATGTATGTGCACTTGGAGCAGCTGTTCCAAGGAGCATACCGCTGTGAGAGGTATGAGCGGGTGGTCTCTTTAGAATCAGAGATTGCTGATCTGAAGAGGCAACTTGCAATATTGAGGGACATTGGCAATTTTGAAAGGGGTTTAGAGCTCACTGAGCAGACCCTTGCTTCGACTAGTGGTGCAGATGGTGGCGCTGTTAGTGAGGAGCAGGTAGGTAGCTTGGTTGCTGTAAGTGAGGAGCTGGTAGGTAGCTGGGTGACAGTTAGAAGGGGAAGCAGGGGCAATAGGGAGAGGCAGGTCGTTTCTGAGCTGACACATCCCAATAGATTTGCTGTGTTGAGTGAAGATATTGGGAATGTTGTGGCAGAAAGGCAAGGCAGGGGGAGACTAATTCCTCTAGCAGCCAGGGGACTCAATTATTAGGAAGGTAGATAGGGCAATCTGTTGCCGGGACCGCATTAACAGAACAGTTTGTTATCTCCCGGGTGCTCGGGTTTGGCACATTGCGGATAGGGTAGACAGATTGCTGGGGGGGTGCTGGGATTGACTCGTGGTCTTGGTACACGTTGGCACCAATGACAAAGTTAGAGAAAGATGGAGGGTCCTAAAAAATGATTACAGGGATCTAGGCTAAAAGCTTAAGGCAAGGACCTCCAAGGTAGTAGTAAATAGTTTTTTCTGAAATACTACCAGTGCCATGCGCTACCGCAGGGAGACAGTCAGAGATCAGGGAGGTTAATGCATGGCTAAGAAAGTGGTGCAGGAAGCAGGGGTTTGGGTTTTTAGAGCACTGGGACTCCTTTTCTGAGAGGTGCCATCTATATTTTAGGGACGGATTGCACCTCAATGAAGAGGGATCTTCTGTGCTAGGGGGGAGAATGTTAAAAAGGTTGGAGGAGATTTTAAAATAGGATGGAGGGTGGAGGGGAATGAAACAGATAATGAACTAAATGGAATAGATGAGGTTACAAGGTGGTATGGAGGTAGAATGGGGGCAAGTGCAAGTTTGACAAGCAGTGAGACACCCATAGTAAATACAGATAATACTAGAAAACGTCTAAAGACTAAACCATCTGAGAGCAGAAAGGAAAGAGCAGATAAGATAACAGTACAGGCTGAAAAAAAACGTAAATGAATACTTGCTAAAGCAAGAAGCCTGACAGATAAAATGGGGGAGCTTTAATTAATAGCTGCAAGGAAGCAGTATGATATCATAGGCATTACTGAAACATGGTGGGATGAAACTCATGACTGGACAGTTAATTCAGAGGGTTATTTTCTATTTCGGAAGGATCGAACAAATAGTAGGGGAGATGGAGTATGTGTATATGTTAAACCAGATCTATAACCTATTATAAGGGATGATGTCTATGAAGGGATTGATGAAAATGTAGAGACTTTGTGGATAGAAATTAGCAGTGGAGGTAAAAGTATAAAGAAAATGTTTGTGGTAATCTGCTATAAACCACCAAATATCTGTGAGATTGAGGAAGCTAAAATACTTTTGCAAATAGTAAAGGCATCAAAACTGGGTTATGTTTGCATAATGGGGGATTTTAATTATCCAGACATAGTCTGGGGCAATGAGATTAGCATTACAACTAAAGGAAACAGGTTTTTGGTTGGTGCTTAAAGACAATTATATGACCCAAATTATTGAGGAATCAACCAGGAGAGGGGCAGTTCTGGATTTGGTCAAATCAAACAATAAGAAGTAATAACAAATATTCAAGTCCTGGAACATTTGGGTAACAGTGATCATAACATGGTCTCATTTGATATAAATTATCAAAAAACAGATTACTTGTGTAACCCTCAGATCCCCCCCCCCCGGTCGCAGATCGGACCCCCTAGGGTGTCATGCCTGAGTGTGGTGCATACCTGCTGGCAATAGGAGGGCCTGAGTCTCCCACAATGTTGTGGGGGAGGACAAGAACAGGTTTCTTGGGTTCATACCTTCATCTGGTCTCAATGGTGCGACGCCTCCATCTCTGTGAAGCCCCAGGGATATGGGGTGGAACCCTGGAACCCTTACAGAGAACTCCCACACAGGGATGAGAGAGTCCAGTCTCAGTCAGTCTTTGTAAAAAGCAGCAGAGTGTCTTTGATCACACAGCAGAGTAGCAACAGCAACAACAGCAGCACGCTTGGTATCAGGTACAGGGTCTTATCTCCCACCAGAATGCACACCTTCAGGATGGGCTCCCTGGATCACTGTGTCCCTGCCACCACCCCAAGCCGCTCAGGGTGGGGCTAGCTCTTCCCTCACCCCCTAGGTAGGGTGAGAGGCATTGGTCCACCTATAGCTTTATCAGCTCTACTCAGGGCCTGTCTGAGCTCCTCCAACTGTGCACTTAGGCACCTATAACTAATCACACTGGAACTCCTCAACTGCCACTCTGAACTGACTAAATAGGCTGTGCACTGCCCTTTATGACTTTGGCAGGCCCCTCCCATATGTCTCTTGCCTTAGACACAGAGTCAGGTGGCCTACCTCCACCACTCAGAGCAGCGCTTGAAGTGGGGGAAACCCATGATAACTACTGACAGCCTGCCCTTACCAGGGCTTATACCAGTAGGAGAAAGACATATAGCCCAATTTCTTACCAGGGCTACACTAGGGTTCAACAAAGACTTTAAACTTTAGAAAGCCAGATTTTAATAAACTGAGGTCTAATCTAGTAGTAATACAATGGGATGATGTTTTTGCAGGGAAAAATGTAGAAGATAAATGGGCAGTCTTTAAAACATTGTTAGAAAAGCACACTTATCAGTGTATACCCTTGGGTAATAAGTAAAAAAGAAATAAGTCAAAACCAATGTGGCTAAATAAACAGGTAGGGGAGGAAATGGACAAGAAGAGGAAGGCGTTTAGATTCTTTAAGTCAGAAGGGACAGAGACAAGGGACAGAGACATCGTATCAGAATTATAAGGAATGTAACAAAAATTGCAAAAGAGCAATCAAAATAGCAAAAATGGATAATGAAAAAAGGATTGCAATAGAAAGTAAGGTCAACCCTAAAAAGTTCTTTAAGTACCTTAATAACAAAAAAATGCAAAAAGAAATATCGGACCCTTTCAGTGTGTGATGGGTAGGCAGATTATTGGAGATAAGGAAAAAGCTGAGGTATTAAACAAATTATTTGTCTCTGTGTTTACCAGGGAAGAATCAAGTTCAAAAGTAGTGCCGAAGGAGGAAGCCACAACCTCCATATTAATGAACAATTGGTTAACTGAGGAAGAAGTTCATAAGCGACTCGAAAAAATTAAAGTAAATAAGGCACCTGGCCCCGATGGCATACATCCAAGAGTTCTCAAGGAGTTAAGCTCAGTAATAGCAAAACCGTTATATTTAATATTCAAGGATTCCATTTCCACAGGCTCAGTACCACAAGGTTGGCGTAAAGCAGATGTGGTGCCTATATTTTAGCATAGGTTGAACTTGATGGACGTACGTCTTTTTTCAACCTCATCTACTATGTAACTATGTAACTATGTAACGGGCAGTACAAAGGACTCAGGGCCATCCCTTAAGGTTAGAGGAAAGGAAATTTCACCAGCAACAAAGGAAAGGGTTCTTTACAGTAAGGGCAGTTAAAATGTGGAATTCATTACCCATGGAGACTGTGATGGCAGATACAATAGATTTGTTCAAAAAAAGGTTGGAAATCTTTTTAGATGGGAAAGGTATACAGGGATATACCAAATAAGTATACATGGGAAGGATGTTGATCCAGATATTAATCCGATTGCCAATTCTTGGAGTCAGGAGGGAATTATTTTTTCCACTTAATGGGGTCTTTTGTTTGCCTTCCTCTGGATCAATAAGTAAGTATAGATATAGGATAAAGTATCTGGTGTCTAAATTTAGCATAGGTTGAACTTGATGGACCTATGTCTTTTTTTAACCTTATCTACTATGTAACTATGTAACTATGTTACTGATGCCTATACTTCATGGGTACCTCTAACTGAGTATTACCAGTTGACACTATATCTGTAGCAGTAGAATCATGCTCTCTATACAAGAGCCCTCGGTGCCATAAGAACTAAGCTGATCCACTCTCAGAGACAGACTCGGATGCCTGAAGTCTCATGCCCTCTAAGCTGGGATGGGATCACACCGAATCCCTGAGCTGTGCCCCTAGCTCTGGCTAAAAAATAGCATCAAAATATGCGTGAATATGAAGTGATCAGTGTGACGGTAGGGATAACTAGGCTTTCCAATAAAGGTTAAGCCTTTTTTGGTTACACCTGATCCATGTATTAGGGTCCAAGAGAGTTAGCTCTTGGGCCCAGTAACATTGTATCTTTCCAATGTATTACCTGTAATAAGAGTATTTTTTGTGTTTTTCCCTTTCCGGGCAGGGATTGCTTTTAAGGGGGTTTGTACAGAGAAACCGTTTACAGAATGTGCCTAGAAGGTTGGGGTCTGGAGTTGTCAGTTCCCCTATAAATGTACCCGAGAATCATGCCTGATCCTTGGATACATGTAGGCACACTGTCCCGGCAATACCTCCCCTTGAAAATGCAAGCGCAACTTACCACTAGTGTACCCTGTTTTAGCACTGCCCAGAAAGGAGAATGAGGCACAGGGATAAATATGTAATCCTGTACCCGAGAGAATCCCTAGTTTAAGAGGGGTACCCCAGCTAGAGCCAAGGTGACCAACAACCAGTGTAGGGTTTGTGGGTGCCCCAACAGTAGATAAGTTGGAGGGGACTCTGAGAGTCCAAACTGAGTCACATGGAAAGTGTGTGGGGAATAAGGCAGATAGGAATAAAGAGACAATATTTTTCCTTTTCTGTTCCCTGTACCCCAAGACACAGAGTGTAGTAAAATATACTTTAATTTAGTGTCATATGTTTGTACATTCGGAACCGATGTACAAACAGGCAGCCAGTGCAAACCCATAGGTGCTGGTATGTCTGCTGGACATCGGAATTCAAAGCAGCCAGAGGATGCCCAAAGGTTTAAACAGCATTTGGTCAGCAGGGAAAGGTGGCGTGCTAGGTCCGGGGATCAATGGCAGTCCTCTGGAATGCCACTTTGTCTGCCAGATCTACTGCAGCCTGCCCAGCGGGTGGCATTGGGAAGGCGGGGGCGGTGGTATGTGGCAGGCTTGCGCATGACCCTTAGCTGTTTCAAGTTTCCCGCTTAACCAGCTTTTCTAGCTGGCTCGGCTCCAATTGGTTGCTTTGGAAAGTTTCCACGCGCTTATTGGCTGCCCGCTCTGCTTCTATTTGATGAATGAAGCAGAGAATACTATAAGAAGCCCTGAGCCAATCAGATTGTGTGTTCCCCTTGAGTCTGAGCTGAAAGAGCGCGGGCGCTTTTCGAAGATGCTTTGTTTGTAATAGCAAAGCAACCGGCTTCGATTTCAAGCCTGAAAAGCCTGCCCACCAGAGACTACTGTACGTCCCAACTTTGCGCCAAAGTTCTCCGAAACTAAAGTTGAGGACGCGGCTGGGATTTTATGGCGATTTGAGTTCCAGGAGATTTGGGCTGACTCGTAGTAAGGAGGGACCAAGTTCTCAGAAGAGAACATAGCGGGGGCATGAGGAACTTTATGCTGACTTGGGTTCCAGGAGATTCCGGGATAAGTCCCGGTCAGGGTAAAACTCTCCAAAAGAGTTCCCTGCACCTAGAACAGTCTATTTTTCAATCCCAGCCCCGAATAAATTACAATTTATTTCTCTGCCTTGTTTTGTCTCAATGAATGATCCCGGTAAAAAGGTTTAAATAACCTGGTCTGCTGTGACAGTGGGCACTTTTGCATAAGGTATTACCCTCTCTGATATGTTACAAACAGGTTTTTGCTGATTATTAATACCAATTTTACAATGATTTAAGTATCTTAAAGTTGAGTGTTAACCAAGTTACGTTATTGTCATTCATCACTTTGGTCAGATCTGTCTCCTTAAGCCACTGACACAATCAGACACTGCTGGAGTCAGTTACTCAGGCAGCGTGGGCTGAATATAGGATGTTTTGCAGTTGAACACTCATTTACACACTCATGGTTACTATTCATAATCATTTCCAATTACACCTCCTAGGTTGCTACAAGAAAGGAATGCAGATTGCATACTGTAAATGCACATTATTGGCAGTTTATAAACTAATATGCCCTCACATTGTTTTAACCACGCCTGCTAATTGCAGCTGTTTTTATTCTTTGGTTCACAGTAATAGTTTTACCCAATGGGTCATTAAAATTAATTTATAGCTAGTTATTAGCAGAACCTTATAGTTCTAAGTGCCTGATACCAATTCATTATCAGGTCTCACAATGGGGTACTACTCTCACCATTATTATCTCAATATTGCTACTGGTTAGGCTTTAACTCTAGACATACAGCTAATTCTAATAAAAATAAACAGAAGAATCTCTATGTAAAATGTCTCAGTGGTGTTTCTGAACTTGCATTTCTGTTATCAGCTTCTCAATATGAGGATTGATTTCCGAGGTTGATAACAGGAGCAGACGGCAGCCACATGTCAGAAACGATCTGTACTTATTCCTAACAAAGTTCACTGCCGAAAACGTCTGCTCACAAAAAAGATATCGGGAATAACATCATTGTAATTTAATTTTTTTTACATTTATTTGATATATTTTATGTTTTTAATTGTTAGATAAGTTATTAAAATTATGATCATTATCAAAATGTATGTTAATATTTGGACACGTATGCCATGTTTTTAATGTTAAGTATTTCGTATTGTTCCTTAAAAAATGTTTCAGTTGATTCTTCTCTATTGCTCTTTCATCAGGCCCATTCTAAATGCTATAACGGGCCACAGGTTGGCCATCCTGCTATACGCCATCAAACTCCTCCACTCACAAACTCTTTCATAGCACAGAAGGATGAGAGCATGCTCCCTTTACACAGACTGTCCTGCATGTGGAGCAGCTTTCCTTAAATCAGCCCCTGCTTGGTCATTTCTACAGTCATATTTAGGGCAGAAAGTAAAAGAGGTAAATATTCAAAATTCAAATGTTCTAATATTCACATTTTCTCATACTCAGCCAAGAATAAACAAATGTTATTCAGAATCAGTTTAACTAGAAATAGTATTTCACAAACATAGTGAGACCAAGATAAATGTGTAAAGTGAATCACAGGGCGGCAGTGAAGTCATTTCTTACTAATTACCTATTATATTTACAAGAGAAAATATTTTGTGAATCAGGTGTCATTTGCTGGGTAGGAATTTTCTCCATAAAAAAATGCAAAAATTATAAGCTTTGCAAAAAACTAAAATCACTCTTCAGACTAAAATCTGGTGAAATTGTCCAAATTTTGATCAATGCAAAATATTTAGTGAATCACATTTGAAGACATTCACAGATCAGTCATGTTTTCCTGTAGATGTGCATTCTTCCTTCAGTATCTCATAATATTGCACCATTAGTGGTCTCACATATACAATATATATAAACATGAGAATGATGTATTCAGTAAGGATTGCTGCCTTTGTTACCTACAATAATACTGTGTGATAGCAGCTTCAACAAAAACACACACAATAAAATCTCTATCATTTAAAGTGCATTAAAGGCAGAAAATCAGAGAGCTGCCACATCACACAGTTTCCTCCAGCCGGCCCCAGTCCCTAAACCCTCTCCAAGATACATTTTGATTAGGTGGCACCTTGTCATTTGACACCGTCCTACAGCAGAAGACACTGTATATCTCATTCACGTGAATGGGCCATAAGGTATCACAAGAAGGGGTTTTATGGCATAGCACCACTTAGTAATATGGGCCAAAGAGCTTAAACTATAGATATTCCTGTGCTAGCCAGTAAAGAGAGATAATCTTTAATAATGCATCTACCTACACGCCTCACACACTCCTGCTGAGAAGGGATTTGGAGGCTTAACAAGGACATATAGTGTGATTATTTATTTTGATCTCTAGTGTTTGTAAGAGTAGTGACTTACCCCAAACACACCATTCCAGGGACAAGCCCCCTTTCTGCTATGAACTCCTCCAACGCATAATTCACAGTGAACACTCCTCCAATGATGATTTCTCCTTCTTTAATATATTTATAATTCTCCAACAATTCTCTCAACTTACCACTAGTGTACCCTGTTTTAGCACTGCCCAGAAAGGAGAATGAGGCACAGGGATAAATATGTAATCCTGTACCTGAGAGAATCCCTAGTTTAAGAGGGGTACCCCAGCTAGAGCCAAGGTGACCAACAACCAGTGTAGGGTTGGGGGTGCCCCAACAGTAGATAAGTTGGAGGGGACTCTGAGAGTCCAAACTGAGTCACATGGAAAGTGTGTGGGGAATAAGGCAGATAGGAATAAAGAGACAATATTTTTCCTTTTCTGTTCCCTGTACCCCAAGACACAGAGTGTAGTAAAATATACTTTAATTTAGTGTCATATGTTTGTACATTCGGAACCGATGTACAAACAGGCAGCCAGTGCAAACCCATAAGCGCTGGTATGTCTGCTGGACATCGGAATTCAAAGCAGCCAGAGGATGCCCAAAGGTTTAAACAGCATTTGGTCAGCAGGGAAAGGTGGCGTGCTAGGTCCGGGGATCAATGGCAGTCCTCTGGAATGCCACTTTGTCTGCCAGATCTACTGCAGCCTGCCCAGCGGGTGGCATTGGGAAGGCGGGGGCGGTGGTATGTGGCAGGCTTGCGCATGACCCTTAGCTGTTTCAAGTTTCCCGCTTAACCAGCTTTTCTAGCTGGCTCGGCTCCAATTGGTTGCTTTGGAAAGTTTCCACGCGCTTATTGGCTGCCCGCTCTGCTTCTATTTGATGAATGAAGCAGAGAATACTATAAGAAGCCCTGAGCCAATCAGATTGTGTGTTCCCCTTGAGTCTGAGCTGAAAGAGCGCGGGCGCTTTTCGAAGATGCTTTGTTTGTAATAGCAAAGCAACCGGCTTCGATTTCAAGCCTGAAAAGCCTGCCCACCAGAGACTACTGTACGTCCCAACTTTGCGCCAAAGTTCTCCGAAACTAAAGTTGAGGATGCGGCTGGGATTTTATGGCGATTTGAGTTCCAGGAGATTTGGGCTGACTCGTGGTAAGGAGGGACAAAGTTCTCAGAAGAGAACATAGTGGGGGCATGAGGAACTTTATGCTGACTTGGGTTCCAGGAGATTCCGGGATAAGTCCCGGTCCGGGTAAAACTCTCCAAAAGAGTTCCCTGCACCTAGAACAGTCTATTTTTCAATCCCAGCCCCGAATAAATTACAATTTATTTCTCTGCCTTGTTTTGTCTCAATGAATGATCCCGGTAAAAAGGTGTAAATAACCTGGTCTGCTGTGACAGTGGGCACTTTTGCATAAGGTATTACCCTCTCTGATATGTTACAAACAGGCTTTTGCTGATTATTAATACCAATTTTACAATGATTTAAGTATCTTAAAGTTGAGTGTTAACCAAGTTACGTTATTGTCATTCATCACTTTGGTCAGATCTGTCTCCTTAAGCCACTGACACAATCAGACACTGCTGGAGTCAGTTACTCAGGCAGCGTGGGCTGAATATAGGATGTTTTGCAGTTGAACACTCATTTACACACTCATGGTTACTATTCATAATCATTTCCAATTACACCTCCTAGGTTGCTACAAGAAAGGAATGCAGATTGCATACTGTAAATGCACATTATTGGCAGTTTATAAACTAATATGCCCTCACATTGTTTTAACCACGCCTGCTAATTGCAGCTGTTTTTATTCTTTGGTTCACATTAATAGTTTTACCCGATGGGTCATTAAAATTAATTTATAGCTAGTTATTAGCAGAACCTTATAGTTCTAAGTGCCTGATACCAATTTATTATCAGGTCTCACAATGTGGTACTACTCTCGCCATTATTATCTCAATATTGCTACTGGTTAGGCTTTAACTCTAGACATACAGCTAATTCTAATAAAAATAAACAGAAGAATCTCTATGTAAAATGTCTCAGTGGTGTTTCTGAACTTGCATTTCTGTTATCAGCTTCTCAATATGAGGATTGATTTCCGAGGTTGATAACAGGAGCAGACGGCAGCCACATGTCAGAAAAGATCTGTACTTATTCCTAACAAAGTTCACTGCCGAAAACGTCTGCTCACAAAACAGATAGCGGGAATAACATCATTGTAATTTAATTTTTTTTACATTTATTTGATATATTTTATGTTTTTAATTGTTAGATAAGTTATTAAAATTATGATCATTATCAAAATGTATGTTAATATTTGGACACGTATGCCATGTTTTTAATGTTAAGTATTTCGTATTGTTCCTTAAAAAATGTTTCAGTTGATTCTTCTCTATTGCTCTTTCATCAGGCCCATTCTAAATGCTATAACGGGCCACAGGTTGGCCATCCTGCTATACGCCATCAAACTCCTCCACTCACAAACTCTTTCATAGCACAGAAGGATGAGAGCATGCTCCCTTTACACAGACTGTCCTGCATGTGGAGCAGCTTTCCTTAAATCAGCCCCTGCTTGGTCATTTCTACAGTCATATTTAGGGCAGAAAGTAAAAGAGGTAAATATTCAAAATTCAAATGTTCTAATATTCACATTTTCTCATACTCAGCCAAGAATAAACAAATGTTATTCAGAATCAGTTTAACTAGAAATAGTATTTCACAAACATAGTGAGACCAAGATAAATGTGTTAAAGAATCACAGGGCGGCAGTGAAGTCATTTCTTACTAATTACTTATTATCTTTACAAGAGATGTGCACAGATTTTGCTGAAGTCTGTGAATCAAGTGTCATTTGCTGGGTAGGAATTTTCTCCCAAAAAATTGCAAAAATGACAAGCTTTGCAAAAAACAAAAATCACTATTCAGACTAAAATCTGGTGAAATTGTCCAAATTTTGATCAATGCAAAATATTTAGTGAATCACATTTGAAGACACTCACAGATCAGTCATGTTTTCCTGTATATATGCATTCTTCCTACAGTATCTCATATCATATTTTGCCCCATTATTGGACTCACATATGCGATATACTGTCACGGCCGAATTTTCCCGCGCGCCAGCCGGAGCCTCGGCAGCCGGAGCCTCGGCGATCGGTCCTCCGATCAGTGCCTCTCCCCTCCCCTCTCCGAGTCCACCGGGTTCACCGGGCCCCCCACCTCCATCCCCCGCATCTCCCGTAACCAGGGCTCCCTTCGGGGAGCCCTGGGCACGCGCGACATGTGAGCACGCACCCGATGAAGCGTGACCGCGCATCAGTGACGCGCGGCACGCTGAGGGAAAAAAAAACAAACCCGCGTCTTCACGCGGCTTGCGGCTTCAGCCGCTTTGACTCAGCGGCACCGCCACTGTATAAACATTAGAATGAGGTATTCAGTAAGAATTGTTGCCTCTGTTACCTACAATAATACTGTGTGATAGCAAAAAAAACACACACAATAATCATTTAAGGAGCATTAAAGGCAGAAAATCAGAGAGCTGCCACATCACACAGTTTCCTCCAGCCTGCCCCAATCCCTAACCCACTCCAAGATACATTTTGATTAGGTGGCACCTTGTCATTAGACACCTTCCTATAGCAGAAGACACTTTATAACTCATTCACGTGAATGGGCCATAATTTATTTATTTATTTATTTATAAAATATTTTACCAGGAAATAATACATTGAGAGTTACCTCTCGTTTTCAAGTATGTCCTGGGCACAGAGTAAGACAAATTATACATGGTTACAAATACAGTTACATAAATGAACAGGGTACAGTATACATTATATACAAGACATTGCGTGCACAGTAAAAGAAAATATATATTATGGGCGTATGAAACAGTTACAGACCAGATTAAAATGTGAGGCAGCCTTAGATCTGAAAGAACTTAAACTGGTGGTGGATGTGAGAGTCTCTGGTAGGTTGTTCCAGTTTTGGGGTGCACGGTAGGAGAAGGAGGAGCGGCCGGATACTTTGTTGAGTCTTGGGACCATGAACAGTCTTTTGGAGTCTTATCTCAGGTGATAAGTGCTACAAGTGGTAGGGGTGAGGAGCTTGTTCAGATTGCTGGGTAGCTTGCCCATGAAAAATTTAAAGGCAAGACAGGAAAGGTGAACTTTGCGCCTAGACTCTAGTGATGACCAATCTAGTTCTTTGGCATTTCGCAGTGATGTGCGTTGTAGTTGCATTGGAGAACAAAACGACCAATTGAATTGTAGAGGGTGTCAAGTTTGCTAAGGTTGGTTTGAGGTGCCGAGCCATATACTATGTCTCCATAGTCAATAATTGGCATTAGCATCTGCTGTGCGATACGCTTTCTGACCAGGAGACTTAGGAAGGATTTGTTCCTGTAAAGTACCCCTAGTTTGGCATAGATCTTGGTTGTCAGGGTATCAATGTGCATCCCGAATGTTAAGTGGGAGTCAAACCATAAGCCCAGGTATTTAAAACTAGTGACAGGGGTTAGGGTGGTGTTAGCGTTGGTTTTAATCTGGAGCTCAGTCGCTGGAAGCTTTAAAAATTTAGTCTTGGTCCCAAATACCATTGTTACAGTCTTGTCAGTGTTTAAAAACAGTTTGTTTTGGGAAATCCAGTTTTCGAGTCTCAAAAAGTCAGACTGAAGTATGTGTTGAAGGTCAGAGAGGCTATGGCTGTGTGCATATAGGATTGTGTCATCTGCATACATGTTTATTGAGGCTTCCTTACAAGCTGTGGGAAGATCATTAATGAACACTGAGAAGAGTAGGGGCCCCAGAACAGAGCCTTGCGGGATACCACAGGTGATATCCAGGGGGTTGGAGTTAGAGCCTGAGATGGACACATGTTGGGATCTTCCTGATAGGTAGGACTGAAACCAGTTTAAAGCATGCTTCCCTATTCCAGAGCTCTGCAGTTTGTTAAGCAGGATAACATGATCAACTGTGTCAAAAGCCTTTGCAAAATCTAGGAATACTGCACCAGTGAGTTGTCCCCGTTCCATTCCACACTGGATTTCATTGCAAACTTTTAGCAAGGGTAGTTACTGTGGAGTGTTTGGGATGAAAGCCAGATTGGAATTGGCTAGGGAAATTTGTCTTGGTATAGAAATCGCTTAATTGGGAGTGGACATTTTTTTCCATGACTTTGGATAGAATTGGGAGAAGTGAGATTGGCCTGTAGTTTGAGACAGTGTTTTTGTCCCAACTTTTGAAGATTGGGACAACTCTGGCAGTTTTCCAAGTCTTAGGGATATGGCCTGCAGACAGGATAGAGTTGACTATGGAAGCAATTGGTTTGGCAATGGCTGGGGCACCAAGTCGTAGGAACCTAGATTGTATTAAGTCAATATTAATTGTATTGGCTGCTTAGTTTTAGTTTGAGGAGCGCTTGTGTAATCTCCTCTTCAGATACTGGGCCAAATTGAAAATTGTCGGCAGTGTTGGAAGGGGGTGGGGCTATGTGTGTACTCCCAGGATGAGATTCAGATTTGTGGTTTGGGCTGCGTTTCGCTAATAAGTTAGTGGCACACCCCACAAAATAATCATTGAATGCATTAGCAATGTCAGTGAGGTTTGTCAGAGTAATATCCCCCTTAGTGATGTTACTTGGTTGTTGATGGTTAGGAGGCTGTAATATATTGTAGATAACCTTCCAGAAGTTAGCTGGGTTTGATGTGTTTTGGTGGAGATAGTCAGAGTAATATTGTGCTTTTGCGTGCCTTGTTTGCCTTGTGCACATATTCCACATGCATCTGTAGTGATTGAGATCCTTGGTAGTGTCAGTTACTTTGTAGCTTTTCCACAAGGCATCCCTGAGCTGGTAGAGTGCAATAAGGTCAGTTGTAACCCATGGAAGGTGGACCCCCCGTACCCTTATTTTGCGTAGTGGAGCATGGGTATCGCAGAGTTTTAAGAACTCTGATTTAAAATAGTCGAGCGCAGAATCAGGGTCTGGAATTAAATTGATTCTGTGCCATGGGCAGTTGGTAAGGTCATCCAGAAACTGTTGTGGGTTAAAGTTTTTGAATGTTCTAGTGAGGAGAACTTTAGGGATTGAATGGGGCGGTTTAATTTTCCTTACACAGTACACTATTGCATGGTCACTGAAAATATCAGGAAGGATGCCAGAGGATTGGATTCTGCTGGGGTTTGAGGAGAGAATCCAGTCTAGCAAGGAATGGTTACAGTATGTGATTTCAGGTTTGTCATGGGGGTTGGGAAATGAGTTGTGATAGGTTAAGTGACTTGAGTTGAACCTGGATTTTGTGTTTTTTAGGGTCAAGCCAATTGAAGTTGAAATCCCCAAGAACTAGCAGCTCACTCTTCTCATTCAAAGAGGAAATGGAGCCAAGAAACTGGGTGATATCAGTCAGGGATTGTAGAGGGGCTTTAGGGGGCCGGTAGATGCCAGCGAGCAAGATGGGCTTAGAAAAGTGGAGGCATATTATGCCAACTAGGATTTCAAAAGAGGCTGTGCCGGGGGGGCAATTTAACAGTGCAAATTGAAAGGAGTCTGCAATATAAAATAACACCCCTCCTCCTCTCTTTGACCTATCCTCCTAGAAATGGTGTATCCCTGAATGGCGATATTTGCATCAGGGGTTTTAGGGGTTAACCATGTTTCTGTAAGAACAATGGCTTTGGGTTTATGCATAAGGCACCATGCCCTTAGTTCGTCCAGTTTGGGCAGCAGGCTCCGGATATTTATATGGGCGACAGATAGCCCTTTTTGGAATTTAAAGGTGGAATTCTCAGGGGCATGGGACAGAGTTGAAATGGGAGGACCTGGGTTAGGTTTAATTTCACCTGCTAAAGAGAGTAATAGTATGAGTAGAAATTTGGGTAGTTGTTTGCAAGTTGTAAATTTGTGGTGTTTGACATTAGAGTGAGCAGTGGTTGGTGTGCTGGTTTTTAGAGTTCTCCACCAACATTCAGTAGATAGTGCAAGGCTTCTGAGTAATCCAGGGTGTATGGTAATGTTGGGTGTGGGCCAGGATGGAGGAGTTTGTAGTGGATAGAGGGAGTAACATCTCCATGAGGCCAGGAGAAAGAAAAAAGTTAAGATACATACAGTAGCAGGTTCATTATACCAGAGGTAGGCAGTGCTGCATGGAGCTGTTGTGAGTAAAATGAGTGTGTGCAGACTAAACAGCAGGGGTGAGCCTGTTCCTTGTCAAGTGTTTTGCTGCATTGCAATGCTAGAGTCAATTCAGGGTTTCAGTGTTTTGTGCAGTCCGTTTTAGTAGAGGCTGCAGTGAAACAAGTTGTAAAGGGGTGGGGGGTTAAAATAAGAAGGTTAACAAGCATTGGATCATAGTGTGGTCATAAAAGCTCACCGTTTGTTGCCTTGAATAAAAGAGTTTGCAGAAAGATGCAGTAAGGTATCACCATAAGGGGTTTTATGGCATAGCACCACTTAGTAATATTGGCCAAAGAGCTTAAACTATACACTACCGACACACTTTATTGAAGTGTGGTCGGTACCGCAAGCCGGGAAATCTCCCGGCTTGCTAGTGGCCGCCCCTCGGCGTGCCGCGCGTCATAGACGCGCGGTCACGCGTCATCGGGAGCGTGCGCCCCCTGCACGCGTGTCCAGGGGCTCCCCGAGGGAGCCCTGGTGTCCCGCGATCGCGGGACAGCGGCAGGGGGTTCCGGGGGACCCGGCGGACCCGGCAGCGGAAGGGAGAGCGCCCCGATCGGAGGGCGCTCTTCCGCTGCTTCGGCGTGCGCCCGTCACACTCGGGCGCGCGCCAGGCTACTGCTGCGGCACAGAACGGGCAAATGCTCGAATAAACTGTGCCGCAGCAGTAGATATTCCTGTGCTAGCCAGTAAAGAGAGATAACCTTTAATAATACATCTACCTACACGCCTCACACATTCCTGCTGAGAAGGGATTTGGAGGCTTAACAAGGACAGACAGTGTGATTATTTACAGTATTTTGATTTCTAGTGTTTGTAAGAGTAGCGACTTACCCCAAACACACCATTCCAGGGACAAGCCCCCTTTCTGCTATGGACTCCTCCAACGCATAATTCACAGTGAACACTCCTCCAATGATGATTTCTCCTTCTTTAAAATATTTATAATTCTCCAACAATTGTCTCATTTGGAGATCAGGTGCAGGTTTGGAAAGCTGAATCACAGATCTGCAAGGTGTCACAAACAGGACTATCACACAGAACAGTACTGGAAACAAATGAGATACAGTGGGTGGCTTTGTTTCCCGAGATAACACAACATATCCCATTATAATGCAGAATATCACAGCGTTTCCATAGGACTCAATGGTATAGAGCAGCACACGGGACAATGAAGCCTGCTGCATCTGTATGACAGTGTAAGGGAACAGAATCATCTTATGCTCTTCTTATACAGCTCAGGGGAATACGTTTCGCAGCGTCCTACTGAAGTTATTTCAATCTGTGGTTTGGGACGCCTATTCTTAAAATATGTTACATGTACAGTAAGTCAATCATTAGCTCCAACCAACAGATAAACACAGCAATTGATTCTGAGTACATGAAGTAAATGCATTAATTTTCAGTCCTATCAGGCACCCAAACAATTATATAAACTTGCCTGTAATTTGGATTTAAAAAAACCTGAATTCAAAATGGAAACTTCACTTGCGGAATTTTTTTGTTTTATTGGTAACCATTTTTTACCGTTTTGATCCCAATTATAAAATATATTATTAATTGTGACACTAGTTTCACTGTAGGAATTTTTTACAATCCGCTATTTGTAAGTCACAAATGCAGGAAATTGAATGTGATTTAAATATGGATAAATACTATGTTGCAAACATAATGCATTTTGAAACAAAAGGTACGGAGACAAAGAAGTCTCTCTGTGATGAGCTAATATTGTACAATGAAGAAGAGGGGAGTATGAAGCACAAGGTTTAGTCGAAAGAGTTTGATGTTGAACATGTTTCCCATAAAATCCTGTATTTGACATTCTGTGATATGTTTTATTCTTGTAAATGAAAGATTACCCCTCTAAAGAAAGATGGAAGAAAAGACCCGCTATCGTGCACTCTTTAACTACCGATTAATATAACCGAAATGTGAAATGGAGTAGTGATACTATAAGATGCTGATGAAGAATATGACGTAGGGGGTAGCCAGCCTTCATAAATAAAGGTGAAGCCTGGCTAGCTGCCCCTAAAACCGCATGTCAAGGGCTGAAGTATCAGCTCTTGAGTCTAGCAATGTACCCACAAATGTTTCCCTGTGACTCTGTTCCCATTTTACTGTCCCCTGTAGGATTAAAAACTATGGATGCCATGTTTGGCTAGTCCCCTGGTAGGAGCTAGCTGCAGAACCGTGACTTTGGGAACTGGAGTTTAAGGGGGAATATCGAGGGGCAACAAAGGCTAGAAAATGTATAAAATGTTGTTGACGAAATGTTATGGGAGACCAGGTATTTACACCTTTTTACCAGGATCATTCACTGAGCAAAACAATATAGTAAAACAAATTGCAAATTATTCCATAGAAACAGACGTACAGTACACACACAGTAGATTACAAAATACAGAAGAAAACACACTTACGTGGGTCTGGGATAAAAAAAACTAGACATTCCTAGGTAAAATAGAACAGAAAACAAAGTCTTTAGGTTGACGGGGACTTGTCCAGAAATGTCCTGGAACTTAAATCGGCATGAAGATCCTGACACCACCGCTGTATTTGCTCCAGAGATGCCTGTCATGTACGACCCCCTGCTAGCACGCGACCTGTATACGGAACAAGGGTTAATACCGACGCTCGCAAGCGCACCCACTCCACCTCCGCAAAGGTCCGTCAAATGGACAGTATCCCCTCTTACAGGATCAAGGATCAATACACAACCCGCAAGCTGCCCCACTCTTCACCCACTCAGGGGTCCCTCAAATGAGTTGTATCTCTCCTCAAGCCGTCCCAATATACCACCGCCACGAACAGCACACAAGTGAGCATGTGACTTTAGATATGCAACCAGGATTAATACACAAAGGCTTCTCTAGCAACCCCCCTTTCTCCTCTGCAACGAACCAGCGAGTTAGTATTAACCCCTACCCAATTGCACATCATAACCATCCACTGCCACCACCTGAGGTTATGCAGATATGATAAAAGATCTTAGACTAAAATATCCGCTATTGCCTTAGGTCCCTGTTTATTATAGGAAAGACAATGGGCCTCATGCAGTAAGCGTCGATTATGTGAAATCGGCAATCTTACCGATTAGTCATGTTATTGGCGATTTTTCCTCTCCGTATGCAGTAAGTGCCGAATACATTCAAAATCAACCCGAAAACAAATCCGCCCACTCTCACGATGATTAGCCGATCACACACAGGTGTATCGGCGTGCGTGGCGGGGTGCTGTTAGGTTGCCCAATCACAAATCTTGCTGAATCAGGCGAAACAAGCATGTATTGGATAGCGCGCCATATTTAAAGGCAACGTGTACTGCTAATCATTCTCTGTGTTGTTGGGAGTGAGAGAGAGAGAGACGCACAGAGCTGGCTGATTGAAGATTTGCATATTGACTGAGAGACTTGTTGTGTATTGGGTGAGCTTTGTCCATTGTTGTTTTGTTTACATCTTTGTCTTGTTTTATATGTGGAAGTGTTTCGTGTGATTGGCTGTACATTTGTTGTCTGTTTTTTGTGAGTGCTGGAAGTATGCCCGCAAAGCGTGGGAAGAGTGATGCTGGTGGGAGTGGGAGTGCTACTCGTGCGAGTACACGTCGGAGTGAACGTACTGTTCAGGGGAGTGATGTTGCTGGTGCACCGAGTGGTGTTGCTGGGAGTGGGAGTGCTGTTGCTGGGAGTGTGAGTGCTGTTGCTGGGAGTGGGAGTGCTGTTGCTGGGAGTGGGAGTGCTGTTGCTGGGAGTGGGAGTGCTGTTGCTGGGAGTGGGAGTGCTGTTGCTGGGAGTGGGAGTGCTGGTGCTAGGAGTGGGAGTGCTGGTGCTGTGAGTGCTGCTGGTGGCGCAGTTGCTGATGGGGTGGATGGTGGTGGCGTGCTTGCTGGTGGGCAGCTTTTGGAGGCTCTTCCATTGGAAGAAGGAGAGTCCAGTCAGCACCAGCCAAGCTCTGACCCTAAACCTGCTCGGAAGAAACGTGTGGAGAAGCCACGTAATCCTCGCTTCAATGACCAGGAAAATACAGCTCTTGTCACTGGCATTCTGGAGCACTATGACAGTATATATGGACATTTACTAGGTAAGTGTACCTTTACATTTATTATTCAAATACATGTGATCCTAGGTCATCTGAGTTTTGTTCATATGCAAATATGGGTTCAGAATATCTTTCTATGTTAATTAGTCTGGAAACACAGCTTTTTATCATGCCTTACAAGGACAACTAAACACAGGCGGTCAATTTGCCATAACTGCATACAATATGAATGCAACCTTGCTTACATGTATAGGTTTAGTAGTGAATGCTCATGTGCTTCACATATTACACCTAAAACAGCATGTTTGCTATCTCTTGGAACAGCTAGCAGTGTAGGAAACTGGTGCTTCTATTATTATTAATTTACCTCATATATTTTATATGTTTTTCAAGGGCGGACAAGTTCATCAAGCAGAAAAGAAATGTGGGACACAATAGTCATTGGTGTCAATGCGTGTGGGAATCATGTGAGGGACAAGCGGAATTGTCACAAGAGATTTGATGATATTAGGTCAAAATTGACTCATATTAACTCCATTGGAGGAGCTGCTTCGGGCAAAATTACTTCCCGTCGTCGTGGAAGGCTTACCTGGTGACCGGGATATTGGAATTTATCCCTCACAATTTCCACCAGGTGAGAAATATTACTGTACTAGGCGTGTCGTTGCTTACAGTTATTTTGCATATTTACACTGCTTTTTATACTGTCTTCACAATATAAGCATACCTGCATCTATATATGTATATGTCTGATTCTGTATATATATATATATATATCAAAATAGACATATATGTTGTAGTCCTACTAAAAGCAGTAACTAATATAGCACGTGCCATTGCGTGCTCATTTACATGTGAATTCCCAAAATGCATTGCTGCAGTGGAAGCAATTGATGGTGGGCGAAGATGGGGAACAACAGGGTAGTACACATGTGTAACACATGTTAATGAGAAATTATTACTAGCTACAGGTACAGAACATAAATATGTATAATATTATTGTGTATTTTATTTATTTTACTCCGACAAACATGACATTACTGCCTATTTTAAGCATGCATCAAATATATTGTATGCAACGGCCTACAAACATCACTTGCACTAACACATCTATAGTTGTTTATGAAAAGGTCCATTTTTGCTTTAAGTCATATACAGACAGCATAATGAGGCACACGTATCATATGTTATGTCATTGTTTTCATAACTTAAAAACTGCACACGACTATTTAGCTCATCTACCATTGTGTTAAAGCAGCTGCAATTAATATCTCATCACAGCATACACTTCAACAGAGGGGGTGGGGTTCAGCACACACACTAATTACAGGCTCATTTTAGGGTCAACTTAGTTCACACCATTTTCACCTGTTTCAAGTAATTGAAAGGTGTGGCTGATTAGGCTTTTTGGGGAAGGGAATACCGTTCTTACAACCTGACTAGCACAACTGAAGTTAATCACACTCATTTGAAAGCTTAACTTTAGCTACTAAATGCCCCAACAACTCATTACTTATCAAAGCGTACGTCACACATTAGTTCACTCATATCTATAGTTGAACTACTATCAACGACACATTATCACACACTGCATGTGTTGTCTTGTTGAGTCACAGCCACATTCAGGTGTGCCACATCTTATATTAATGTACCACACATATCCTCTACCAAAAACAACACTTTTTGCAATATGACCACCTTCATGATAACCATTGTGAATGGTCATCTCATGATAGTTATGTACATTATGATACTGATATCACTACACAACATATGATTTTTATGTACAAATTTAATCTATTTATCCTCACGCATTACTGCAGAACCATAGTATGTTGTATGTTAGGGAACTCAAAACTTCTAAGTACACAGGCATGTACATTGTTATTACAACTATTTATGTTCACTTTCACACACACATTTTGGGTAAAGGAACTGATGCTGTTAGGTACTCATAAATACAGAACATACAATAACTGTTTGTTCAATATTTACACATGTAAATGTAAAACTTATGTTATTGTTAAATATAGTTGCCCCTGGAGGACATGTGTCACCTGAGACGGAACAAGTGTCTTCACCTGGGTCAGCCAGCTCAACACACCTAGAAGGTGAGTGTATCAGTTGGTGGCCATATAATATGTGCTCTTCTATATGTTATGTTGTCATGTTCATTATTTGTTTTGCACATGTTCTTTAAATAGGATTACTTAGTGTATGTGAAAATGAAGTGTAAGGCAACATGTATTGTGTTAGTGATGTTAACTATCATGTAGGAGTTGTGAGTTTACAGCAAGTTTTCATTCACTCATATTTCATACTGAGTCCAAACATTATTCTTAAGTCAAGGTAGTTTTTAATGTGAGGTTATAAAACGTATATGGAAACATGTTAGTTGTTACTTATGACACAGTAGAATTACATAGTAACACAGCAGAGATTAACATGCCATTTAATAATGTGTACATTTATTTGTAGAACATGATGAAGAGGATTATGATGATGATGATGATGATGATGATGATGCCGCCATAGACACACAAATACAAGCAAGTGACCATGAAGAGGTTCCAATTGAAACTGTTTTACCGCCAAATCGTCCAGCAAATACCACATACGATGCAATTGTAGCTTCTGAGGGAAAAATTGTGGAAGCAGAAAATCGTCGCCATTCTGACCTGATGACAGTGCTGGAAAGGATGATTGCACTGCAGGAAGAAACAGTTTCACAATTGGCACATCTCCACAGAGTCTTCATTGAAGTGCCTAAACAGTTGCAAAAAATCAACACCTCATTCGAAGCATTAGTTGTTCAGCAAACACAAGCTAATTACTTGAGAATGACTAATGTACCACAATTCAACTTGAACACCTCACAGGCAGGATCTGTTCATGCTGGTCAGTTTTCACCACATGCTTCTGATCTTCATTCACCAGGTCCGAATGTTACCGGTCAAGTAGCAGACATTGCTGTGCAGGTTCCTGACGACATCCTACCGCTGCCATCTGTACAAAATCAGCAGCTGACACCTACAAAGGAGGCCACAAAAACAAAACACAAGCAGTTACTACTGACCAGTTTTTGGTCAAAAACAACAAAAGACACACATGAAACAGACCAACCATCACTTGTGCAGTGTCTACCAACTTGCTCACATGTGTCAGTGGGCACAAGCCCTGTCGGTGAGTCACTGGCCACAAGCCCTGTCCGTGAACAGTCACTACCCAAAAGCCCTGTAGGTGAACAGTCACTGGCCAAAAGCCCTGTAGGTGAATCACTGCCCAAAAGCCCTGTAGGTGAATCACTGCCCAAAAGCCCTGTAGGTGAGTCACTGGCCACAAGCCCTGCCCGTGAAGTGCCAGAGGCCACTCAAAGTGGCTCTGTTGTGGCTAAAGTTGTTGGCAAACGAAAAAGGAAAATTCAAGAGACAACAAGCAGGCCTGTTACTCGCTCTCAAAAGGAACAAAAAAAATAAATTTTATAATTCACAAAATATGTCTTTGGCCTTGTTTTGTTGACTTCAGATTATCTAATTAATATTGTATGTATGCTGAAGACTGTGTTGTTTCCAAACTTTCAAGTACGTTCTTGTACACGTGAAGTTTTGGAAATGTTAACACTCGTAATTAATGAATAGTGTTATAAATATTTATGTATTAATCGTCTGTTCAGTAATGGTCCACCAGGAGCCAGTTGCTAAGTTTAGAGAAGCTGCCATTGACTTTGCAGCAAAACATTGCATTTGGGTGTGTTACTTGATGTAATCATTGCATGTGCATATTATTCACATGCAATTATAAAAGCACCTATTTAACTGCAAACATCTTTCTTGTACGTGTACAGCAGGATTTTGTGTTAAATATTACTTACCTTTGCTGGCCATTGTAATGTTGTCCTTTAATCATTTATGTGTTCTTGTTTCAAGAACATCTCTGAATTTATACTAATATATATGTAGTATTTATGGATATATGCACACACACACACACACACACACACACACACACACACACACACACACACACACACACACACACACACACACACACACACACACACACACACACACACACACACACACACACACACACACACACACACACACACACACACACACACACACACACACACACACACACACACACACACTGTGTGTGTGTGTGTGTGTATGTATATATAGTACTATCTAAACTGGTATAGATGTATTTACAAAAAACATACACTTCATGCTTCCTTGTGAAAACACAGTATTTTAATAATACAGGCCTAATGTTTGAGAACTATACTAAGTGTGAGCCTCTAACATTATTGGGCGCAAACAAATGTTTATTACTTAATTCACTCATGTTTATCACCATTTAAATAGGTTTCATACAAGGCCTACTTACTGCCATCAATATGTTGTGTGTACTCCTGCAATATAAAAAATAAAAAATAAAAAAAAAATATATATATATATATATATATATATATACACATATACATATATATATATATATATATACATATACACACACACACACACACACACACACACACACACACACACACACACACACACACACACACACACACACACACACACACACACACACACACACACACACACACACACACACACACACACACACACACACACACACACACACACACACACACACACACACACACACACACACACACACACACACACACACACACTGTGTGTGTGTGTGTGTGTATGTATATATAGTACTATCTAAACTGGTATAGATGTATTTACAAAAAACATACACTTCATGCTTCCTTGTGAAAACACAGTATTTTAATAATACAGGCCTAATGTTTGAGAACTATACTAAGTGTGAGCCTCTAACATTATTGGGCGCAAACAAATGTTTATTACTTAATTCACTCATGTTTATCACCATTTAAATAGGTTTCATACAAGGCCTACTTACTGCCATCAATATGTTGTGTGTACTCCTGCAATATAAAAAATAAAAAATAAAAAAAAAATATATATATATATATATATATATATACACATATACATATATATATATATATATATACATATACACACACACACACACACACACACACACACACACACACACACACACACACACACACACACACACACACACACACACACACACACACACACACACACACACACACACACACACACACACACACACACACACACACACACACACACACTATACACTTTATATATATATATTTATGAGAGATATATATTTATATATATATATAGATACACACGTATTTAAACTCATGCAGTCAGGGAGTTAACCAGACTTTCAAATACACACAGAAATGTATGCGGGAAAAAAACATTTCATTTTGCAGGTGTGTGTATTTACTGATATGGCTGTCTAAGCACTATTTTCACACAGTGCTCTTTGTTATTTGTCAAGAAAACTCAATGTTACTGAATTAAAAGTTTAGGAATGTTTTCAGAAACGAGATAAAAAAAGGATACATGTTTGTCCCACATGCGGCTATCACAAACCACAAATGTTCAAGCAATTAAAACTACACATCCAATTGGCGTTTGAAATAAGGAGTTACAGTTTATACTTTTGTTGACCTTGAAAAGGAAACACAGCAATTTGTTAGCCATTGAGCAGTTTCATTTTGATGAGCAAAGAACAGATACCTGCACACATCTTTTGTGCTAATCTGCAATGGCTGATGAATTCGTGAAAAATATGAATCCGAATTTAGGGTATAAATACATGGTATCAGAAGCTATTTTGAGAACTTGCGGACACCAAGCGAGCACACGCCAAATCTATGATTTGATTCGAGCAAAATATCCTTATTACCAAGACCGTGGGCATGCGCGCAATTTTAATTCCTCAATAAGATTCACTTTATCAACTAATGACTTTTTTGAACGTGTGCAGGATAAGCTAGAAGACAACTATGGTTTCTGGAAGATTGCCAAAGAAAAACATTTCACCGTGAAAGAGGGCACATATATTGTGGTTAAAGGCATATTTATTCCTAATGCCAATAGCAATGGATCCGCTACTACTGTTCCGTGTGAATCGATACCTGCTGCAATATCTGCACCCTCCATTCCTGAAACCCACATTGTACAACAACAAAACTACTATGATTATGTACCAAGCCTTTCAGCTGAAAATGCATTGGAATGGGTACCCGAAGAAATGAACCTACCTCCCGACCAATTGTTTGAAGAAAGCAGTGGCGATTCCTATGAGCGCTTCATGGAGGAGATGTGTGTCATACTGGATTCAGCGGGTGGGTCAAGCGTGGATGAAAAAGCCTTGCATTTCTGGAGCGACCAGTTGCAGCCAGACGAAGAGTTAATTCTAGAAGAATGGTAAATATAACAACCGTTATGCGTTGACTCTGCGTTTAAATGTTTTTTTTTTTGTAACCACCATTTTCCCTTTCAATGCGTGGATACAGCGTAACATTGCAGACTGCATAACATGTAGCGATCACAAAGAAATTGTTTCCGAATACAATATAGTAGAACCTGAAAGAGTAGTACACATTGCTGACGGAATAAATACTGCACCGACACACTTTATTCGAGCAAATACCCAGTATGTACCTGGCAGATACCTGGAATGCGCCGCTCCTCACCTCTGACAAGCCCCATTGCGTTTGCCTTTCCAGCCTGGGTTCATGCCTGGCTGACGGGCGGCTGATCTGTTAAATGATAATGATTAGGATTTAATAGGCTGCAATGCTTCGCGTGTCTACCAGATGGCATAAATTCATGAATTGTAATGCAGTATATATATATATATACTGTGCAGTATTGCAGCCAGCGGGAATAAAATGCTTCAATCCCTGCCTGGAAAATAACGCAATGCACTCGGGCAGAAAACAGTCACAAACCTCAATACACCCGGGTATACCCGAATTCGTGGGACTAGCCGAGCTCGAATAAAGTGTGTCGCCAGTGTATACGTACTTTCCTATCACTTTAAACATATTAGCAACATTTTACCATAACTCTAACACATACCTGTTTTGTTATCATGCAACATCTACAACATTTAAAAGCGGGTCCACCACGTATGACGTGGGACCCTTGTCATGGCCCAAGGCGTCCTTAAAAAGGATTACGGATGTAAGTCCCGCCCCCAAGCGACGTGCGCGCCTCAAAGCCTATTGGCTGTCATATTTTGTTATAGTAACGGTAACTGCAGTGTGTCATGCGTGCGGCTCACTGTTTGTAGGCGTCAACTGGGCGTTAGCCGAATGTTAATTGAGTGGGAGGAGTGTTAGCGTGCGTTTCACGCTGGCTTAACATGATGTCACACGTATTGCATTTGCGCATTGTGTTATCGGCCGTCCTTTCTGTCCAAACACGTCTGTTTAAAAAGAATACAGATGTACTAGTTTAGAACGAATGTAGTTTCATCTTCATTGTATTTGAAATAAAGATTTTATGTTTACTGGTATTTTCAACATGTATTGAACGCACAACGTACGCTTTGTTTTGCGCATGCGCTAACAGTTAGTGGAGCCAAGCGTGAAGTGCGTGCGCACACTAAGATGTGCGCGCACATTTGTCAGTATACAGGCAACGTTCACTTCATATACATAGTTATGCCTGCTAAAAATGTAAATAAAAATTACATACTGATGTACACTTGTAGTTCTAACATATAAGTGAGTGACGTGTGTATGTACACAATCATATAGAGCTGTGTAACGCGTTGTCACGGATACATATATAGTAAGGTGCCATATTTGACCATCATTTGTTTGCTGTATTTCAGAGATGTCGGGGAAGATACAATCGGATCAATGTATGATTTCAGAAGAGTCTACCTTTATATGAGATGATTGTGAGGAGGAGCCACCGACTACTATACTACATATGGAACTAATTTTATATTGCTTGCAGCGCTTATTAACAAACAATTAAAAATATGATACCCTTATGCCTATATTGCATAAGCACTTAATTAACATAATGATGTTGCAAAAGAGTGCCTCATGAATTTTTATTGAGTGTTCTTTAATGACTACTATCATTTTATGACATGGTGTGTTTTATATATAACAACCATTCCCACTCTGCTAACACATTTGTGTATTCTATTGTGTAATGGAACGTATGACTGTCAAAACTATGTAACAATAATAATAAGAATAATAATAATTATAATATGAGCATGTTAATGTATAGCGCTGCTAGTTGTACACAGCACTTTACAGACACCTTTTTCAGCCTGAGGTCCCTGGCCCGTGGAACTTACAATTTATTTTTTGCCGCATGAGGCACAGGGAGATAAAGTGACTTGGCCAAGGTCACAAGGAGCCGACACCGGGAATTGAACCAGACTCCCCTGCTTCAAACTCTCAGTGCCAGTGTGTGTCCTTACTCAGTGAGCCACTCCTTCTCCCAATGTAAAGGACACTTACAACCAAGTAGCCATTTATTGTTAAAAATCTCTTGTTACATGGGTATGTTGATAAAATGGTTTGGGACTGTAGCAAATAATGTTATTGGCTAGATGTTGTGGTCCCCTACAATGCATGATGTTCTGAATATGACATCAACATCATGTAATGAAGTACGTTTCTGTGTATATTTCATTAACCTAACTAACTATAGTTTACTGTGTTTATTAAACGTTATAAAAATACATAGTATAGTCAATATGATGATATAAGCTACCATAATAAAGCTGGTGTTATCATTTGTCGGTGTTATACATGGATCCTACACAAATTGATACAGACACAAACAGTTGTCTTAAAAAGTGTGTCTATGCTAATGTGCACGTGATTGACGTTACAATTGTGAGAATACTTGATAATTATCATCATGATAATGATGAAGTGACGTGATTTATATTCCAAAAATATTACCAACATTGTCATATTGATAAATTAGAAATGCTAAATGACAGTAACATTTGCGACAAAATTGTCTTTTCTGTTAACAGTTTTACATGTAGGACACATCCACACACGTGTGAATTATACATACACATGTCACAAATGTAAATTAATGTTGACTATTAATTCCTAGCATTAAAAAACACCTACATTGCTAAATAAAAGATGTAGTACGCATTGTTGTGATTACAGACATTCATGCATGGAGTGTTATGATCAGTCAATTTCATCCGTGATGAATGAGCTCCCGTAAGTAAACAAATAAGTACAGTTATCCCCTTGTCTCCAAACACCTCTATATTACATTAATGGAATTTATAAGGAAACATACATAAAATGTGATGAAATGTGAGTAATAATTTTCTAATACAATGCACATGAAAGCTCAAGAGTAGCTAAATGCATATACATGATACAGAAAGTACATGTATGTTACATTTGTGTTTAAACCAATATGTTGGGTTTTTACTTCAAATAATTATAGGAAGATTGAGGTAGGCACATCTTATGAGAGATGTCAGCAAATATACATACCATGATCAGTCATACTGGAGATATACCTATAATGCAAAGGAACAATATATAAATTGCAAACATTGACATGCCATCTTCAGTACCGTAAATAACACAGCAAAGTGTGTATTTGGTATTAAATGTGCAACACCATGTATATTTAATCACATTCAAAATGTAAATCAGCCTGGTGTACACATCATATGGATGTACATGTTACACTGCACCAATAACATTGTATGTAAGCATACTAGAAGCATGAATGAGTATGGGCATAATATGTGTATTGTCTTAGCATAAGGAACAACACAATGCTAAAAATTTTGTGCTTTGTTACCCCAGTTGTATTCACATACACACAACTAAAGTACAATTGAAGAGGGATTATATAACCTGTGCAACAATAACATACCGGTGCCACATCCCTTTGTGCACACAGCAGAGAAAAGAAAGGTGTGCAACCCATATTCATCTGTGTCCTACCAGAAGGGTATATAAAAAAACATTATTGTTAAGATAACATAATGTAAGTATAAAAGTAGAACTTGGAACATATATGTTTTTACTTACAAGAAAAAAATGAATTGATGAGATTCTGGCGTGTCTGGCCACCACTGGCTGTTTGTTCATTTTCAGCAGCTACATGGGTGGGATGCTCGTCTACCAAAGGCTCAGCTAGGTCTGATTGTACATTGTGCCTGAGTGCAACATTGTGCAAAATGCAACAGGCAAGGATAATATCAGACACTTTTTGAGGCTTGTATAGAAGAGCCCCACCAGTTCTGTCCAGACACCTAAATCTGGTCTTGAGTAGGCCAAATGTCCTCTCTATAACAGATCTTGTAGATATATGGGCTGCATTGTACCTCTCCTCTGCTTCAGTTTGAGGGTTTAGCACCGGAGTCAAGAGCCATGGCCTAATTCCGTATCCTGAGTCACCTATAATGAATGGAGCACACATAAGCTGACATTAGTGATCAAATTGTACAATGCCAACATTCCTAAATAAAAATGTGTTTTGTGTTAGAACATGTAAATGTGTACTCACCCAGCAGCCAACCATGTTCAAAATGTCCCTCTTCGAACGCATGGAAGACTGAAGAGTTCCTCAGGATAGAGGAATCGTGACTGGAACCAGGGAATTTGGGTACCAGATGCATTATCCTCATCGTCGCATCACATACCACCTGTACATTGAGTGAATGGTAGTGCTTACGATTGCGGTACACATGCTCACTCTGACTAGGTGCAATCAAAGCAACATGTGTGCAATCGATTGCACCCAGCACACATGGTATCCCTGCTATATTATAAAAGCCAGTCCTGACTTCCAGCCACTCTGTCGCCTCTGTAGGAAAATGAATATAATTCCTAGCGCGTCTATTGAGTGCATAGAGAAACTGGGTCAAGGCCCGCGAGAATGTAGATTGCGAGACCCCGCCCACTATGCCCACAGTTGTCTGGTATGACGCGGAAGCAAGATAATGTAATGAGCACAGCATTTTAACAAGCCCAGGGACTGCACGACCTCTGGCTGTCAAAAAATCTAAATCTCCCCTTATCTCCTCATAAAGAGATAATGATAAAAAGAGAGAAAAGTTGCGCCAAAAAAGAATTAGCCTACTGTTCAATATATGGCTCCTGTCCTTGGCACAAAGCAGTTCCGCAGCCTGAGTCTCTCAGAGGTGATTCACCAACCTCTGTGTGGATACTGGTAGAAAAAAGGGGGGTCCTCCGGCGCGTTACTCTGCTTGTGGCTCCACGGCGTTTAAGACATATAAGTGAGGGAGAGAAGAGAGGGGACCACAGTAAGGGACCAATACAGTGATTATACACAGCTCTTCGTTTGATTGGGGAGGGAGGGAGGGGGGGGAGTAGGGGTGTTGGGGAATCAATAGAGATTGAACGATACTGCTACATAAAGGAGACACACTTACATCAAAATATCTAATATCTTGAATTCTTCTACTCTTCTCCTTATATAGCTGCGTGTTGTTGAGGGTGAGGAAAAACCTCCTGGTATCCTCCTTAGCAAAAAATAAAGGGAAAAAATAGTGCAATACAGTTTATTAACAATAGAAAAAAAGAGATTGAACACTTACAAGCGGCCGATAATTTCAGGCATAGAGAGGAGATGCTGCCAGACTCCACAACGGATCCCTTCCTGGGTTGGGCTGCTTTGTCCTGGCTGTTTCCCTGTTGGCAGATGGTTGCTGTGTTGATCTTCACTTCGGGTGGCTGGGATTAAGAGTTTCCAGAAGCCCGTGCACAGGCTATGTCCTCCTCAAAGAAGGCCTGTCCCTCAGCATACACAGCATACAGATTTCAGCTCCCTGCTCCGGTGCGCATGCGCATGCGCAGACGGCGGGATCGCCGAGCCAGATAGTACAGGGGAGTCAAGTCCTCACTACGGTGGCTTGTAATGGCCAAAAAACGTCAAACGCGTTTCGCCAATGCTTCCTCAGTAACATGTGCCTGAATTTAGTAAGTTATTCTCTCCAGCGTGCACAAAGTTCATTCAGAGCCCAAAGCATTACTTATTAAATGTTTTAATATATATATAAAAATACAGTGCTTGAATTACAGAAAAGGTATTACAAAATAAACATACAATTACAATATAAGGCAGAACAGCTTCTTAAAATAAAAGGGGTAAAACAGAAAATCCTATACAGTACATTACCACATGCTACGGATTTTCCCCAGAGAGGCACTGGTTCAGAAGATGAGGTCTGCTATGCTATCCAAGCATGCCCCTAGTCAGATCTGCCCAGTAACAAACTCCTCCAGACTTAGATACAATATTTTCATAAGCCCACCCCTTTCTACAGAATACTTTGAAATTCAGAGCAGACAGCAAACAGTCCTGCCCAGTTTCAAACCCAGCATTTGGTATTTTGTACACACCTGTAGCTCATTAACCCCTCAAGCACCAAAGGGATTAAAAATACCCACTATCTCACGACATTATCATGACAATGCCAAAATCCCTTGACCGGGAGGTTGTACCAAACATCCTGGTACTCTTTTCGGCTTGCAATCCCAGTCGTGACCTCTACGTTCTTTTCTGAAAAATTGGCCCTGAAAAATGGGACTTCGAAAATGTCTCGCCTTGAAATTTCTGAAGCCGGCTCGCTGCTATTTCTCCAAGAGCATCTTTTGGTGGTTTTCGAATTTGTCGCTGCTGTCTTGGCACTTAGAATCTCTCATCTGGATTGGCTGAGGGTTTCTAATAGTATTTCAGAGTTCATTCATGAAATACTCCAGCCAATCCAAGCAGAGGTAAAATCACATATCGTGCACTTTTATACACTTTAATTAAATGTACTTTCACATATTTGTCATATATTGGTCCTTTGGTAATGGGCAATAGAATGAAAAAGCGTGCAGGTTCATTTTCACCAGCTTTGTCCCCACACACTGAAAACAGGACCTAGATTTTTAAAAACCCTTACAACCTTATCTATGGTTGGAGCACCCCCATAACCTTATACTAGGTTCTGGGTGACCAGGGCATTAACTGGGCATCCTCCTTTATACTAGGGACCACTTTACCATTTCAAGGATACCACAAATTCCAATGCCCCATTTACCTTAATGGTCTGTTCTGAAGCAGGGAATCCTAGCGTTGAGTCACGCAAGAGTTTTCAAGGGGTGATTTTGTTTTCAAGGGGAGTAATGTGTCTCAATGTACTTTAGAATCCAACCTGATTCCCGGGTACATTTTTGGGGTATCCAGCAACTCTGGTACCCCGCTACCTAGACACATTCTGACAAGACTTTCTCATAAACTCCCCCTTGAAACACATAGCCCAGCAATCTCTGCTTACTGGCACTCCTGAAAAGGTCAAGCACAGAAAATCCGTTATTGGTGCATACTTTCATACATGGCAGATACAATAAACAGGTTCAAGAGCTGATACTCTAAAACCCCACATATGGATCAGAGGTTACCAGACAGGCTTAATCTCTTTATTAAGAGGCTGGTTACCCCCGCACCATTAGAGAGGTAACCAGATGGGCTTAAACTTTATTGTTGAGCCTGGTTACCCCTTCACCATCACACCTCCATGTCACGAGAGATCAGAATTTATCTATAATAACCGGGCCAGATTGAACAAGATTAGGATATAGTAAACTGAATGAGTTTATTTCTTATGAGCAGAACAGACAATACATTAAGCAAATAACATTACAGAAATATTTACACTTACTGGGGTTGGATAATGAGATATTCAGTCGAATAGCAACTCATTAGTTGTTACAGTCATGACAAGCACAGGAATAAGGGGTGCAAGCAATTATATAGATGCAAGACCCCATTCCTAACATGCCAGTTCAGTTATTGGTGAACAATTACATTGTCCCAATCACAGTTTGACAGGTAATGCGAGAAGCAGGGTTTACCCAGCCCCTCGTTTGTACACCCCTCCCCTGTTCCTACTTGGCCAGCCCTTTTATAAAAAAAATATGATAAGAGGCCTGGGTGCCATTATGTCTAGTAAAATGGTTATTGGGGCAGGAACCTTTCCTGTAGGGGTCTTACATTTAACCAGTGTAGTGGTTATCACCTAGTTGTGAGACCCGGTCTGCGTATTCAAGGGGGTGAGTCATAGCCCCTATGATCATCATATGGCCTCACCTCTGGTGTTATTTAACCACAGGGGTCGGGAAGTGTAGGACATCTCAAAGGACTTTTAATTATTCCTTCCTTGCCTACACTTAGCATATCAAAGCCCCATTTGCTATGTTATGCTCTGCCTTATTGTAAGGAATCCGCTCCTCGGTTTACTGTTTGCCTTACCTTGCAGTCTGTGCGGTCCTGGATCACTTCTCCTGATGTTTGCTGCAGCCTGGATTCACTCACCAAAGTAATGCTGCCACACGCCCCTTCTTCCATTGGTTCACGGACCTTTAATATTGCCTTCCCACAATGCTCCCTGCCGAGCATAGTCCTTCCTGGATGTCTCTGTGTTCTGCCATAAGCCTTGTCTTGTCTGTCGCCTTGGTTCCTGAGACCGGCTGCTAGTGTCACGCAGCGGTCTGTTCCTGAGCTGAAGCGGAGTACTCTCCTTGTTGTCTTCAGCCCCCTGGTTCCTGTGACCGGCTGCTAGTCTCATGCAGCGGTCTGTTCCTGTTTCCTGCACTGAAGCGGAGGTTTCCCTGTGAATCTTCAGCTTCCTGGTTCCTGGGGCGTACTCTTTCCCTAATCTAGAGAGGCCGTGTCCTGGTTCCTGCGCTGAAACGGAGGATTCCCCAGCCCGCTCAGGACTCTTGCGCTGAAGCACTGGTTTACCAGTGCAGCTAGGCGGTGTGCTACTCTGGTCTGTCTACCACCTCCTGAGACCAGTACCATGGGCCATGGTCGCCGCACGCGCAGAAACCACTCCCGCGCTCCTAAGCTGAAGCGGGGCTCTACTGACTACCTGTTGCCGAATGCCTGCTTGAACAACGTTTACCCTGATATCTCCAGTCCTGACCCTGGCGTGTCCACCGACGATGCTGTCTTCTCCTATCCTGATCCTGTTACATACGACTACGAACTGCGCAATCCGGATCCGCCTGCGCGGTCTAAGGTCGGTGCTTTTACAACCCCACCTCAGCCACGCGGTCCGACCCAGGTTTGTGGCGAGCACAGCCGTGACACTTATCACATATAGCAGAAAAATAGACAAGTCCTAAAATATAACTTCTGGTGGAGGAATATGTTTAAACATGCATGTGCCACCTTTTCTAAATGTGTACTGTTATCTCTCCAAAAATTAGCTGGCTAGCTTGTTCACCCGCTGAGATAGGATTTATACATACGGTACATAGTAATTACCACACAGACTGCAGGAGGTTGCAGCCATATCCTGGAATAAAACAGATGGGTGAGGGGGATGCAGATCAACATATACACAGATCCCATTAACCTCTCATATCCCAATCATGATAACAGGATATAGACAATAACACAGTACTGCTGGGGAAATACATCTAAGACCTGGGACAATTCTGCTGAAGCAGGGGAACGCAGATCATCATATACACAGATCCCATTAACCCCTCATGTCCCGCATGATTGCAGGGACTGTCGGCTGGGTGTGACCCCTTTATTACAAACCTGGCACCCGCTATCATGACACACTCCCCTCGAGATAAGGGTTCTATGGCAGTCACCACAACCGGTGGCTCCACATTCCTCACACTTCTTAAATCTCTTGGCTCACTAGGGATTTCCTGTCGGGAGAGTGCATCAGCATTACCATGCTGGCTGCCTTTCTTGTGCTGGATTGTGAAGTCAAATTCCTGCAATGCAAGACTCCAGCACAACAACTTGCCATTCTTCCACGTCAAGCTCTGTAGCCAACACAGAGGATAGTGAACTGTGATCACTGTGAATGACATGCCATACAAATAGGGCTGCAGTTCCTCAGAGCCCAAACGATGGCCAGGCATTTTTTCTCAGTAGTGGCATAAGCCACTGCCCGAGATAGCAGCTTCCTGCTTAAATACACCACTGGATGTTCACCTACTTTTTCACCCACATGGCTGAGCACAGCACCGATACCATAGTTGGAGGCATCGGTCTGTACAATAAACTTCTTGGTGTAGTCTGGTGAAGCCAGGACAGAAGCACTAGCCAGTGCTGTCTTCAATGCATAGAAAGCTGTTTCACAGGCAGGAGAACAGGCTACCAGAATCGTTTCTGAGTCAAGTCAGTCAGGGTCTTAGCAATGGCACTAAACTGTGGGACAAGCTTCCTGTAGTATCCAGCGATGCCTAAAAAAGCCATTACCTGCTTTTTGGTCCTAGGAACGGGTCACTGCACTTTAGCTTCCACCTTAACTGGTTCTGGCTTAAGGTGCCAACCACCCACTCTGTGCTCTAAGTATAACACTTCTGCCATACCCATCAGACCCTTTGCAAGTTTCTGCTTCCATGATCCTATTTAGCACTGCTGCACATGTACTAAGTGACTTTACCACGAATGACTACATACAGCAATATCGTCCAGGTATGCCCTTGCGTAACCCTGCATCCCTCCAAGTAACCTATTGGAAGGTAGCTGGGGCATTCTTCATTCCAAATGGCATCACTAAAATCTCATAGAGACCACTTGGAGTAATGAAGGCTGACTTCTCCCTAGCCTCTGGGTCAGGTGGATTTGCCAATACCCTTTACAAAAATCCAAATACTTTGCACCCGCAAGCTCATCTTAGAGCTCATCCATTCGGGGCATGGGATAAGCATCTGACACCGTCTGAGCATTGAGCTGCCGGCGGTCCACACAGAACCGCGTGTTTCCGTCCTTCTTAGGTACCAGGACTACCAGACATGCCCAATCACTCTGAGACAGTACAATTACCCCTAGGGCCAGCATCTCCTCTACTTCTATTTCTATACTACCCTTTAACTCTGCTGATACACAATAGGCATGCTTATGCATTGGGTATCTGATCACCAGTGTCCACTGGATGGTCAGTAATATATGCTCTGCTGGCTTGTTCTTGAACAGAATCCTATGCTGCTCTAACATAGCCTTTGCCTGCACTCTCTGCTGTTCACTGAGCTGGGACCCTATCTCTACCTGCTCTAAATGTTTTTCCCTGCCTAGATTCCCCTCGGAGGTCAGGCAAAGCGTTGCTCAGCTGGTACCACATCGGTGGGTTACAGATAGCCAACATGGATTCCATACTCTGTTTAAAATATTCCTTAAGCATATTTATATGATAAGTCCTATTTCTATCTGTAACTCCATCTAACTGCACAAAATAGTTGCACTCATTCACCCTCCTGAGTACCGTGTATGACAAGACCAGGTAGCCATTCATTTGTTCTTTGGGCTTCAGAACAAGTACATGCTGTCCTGGAATGAATGTTCTGCTACAGGCTTTCTGATCATACCAAGTCTTCTGCTTGGTCTGAGCCTCCCTGGGATTCGCCTGTGCCAACCCCATAAGCATTTCTAACCGGTTCCAGAAATATACCACATACTGAGGCACAGAAGCATCAGTGTTGGTAGTCTACCCTTCCCATCCCTCATGGAAAAAGTCAAGAGGTCCCCAGAACCTGCGACCATATAGGTGCTCGAAGGTAGAGAACATGTTAGATTCTTGCAGTAACTCTCGGTATGAAAACAGAAAGTGCTGCAAATGAATGCTCCCAATTTTTCCCTTCAGCCTCTATTAAAGCTTGAAGTATCTGCTTCAGGGTCCCATTAAACCTCTCACAAAGACCGTTTCTCTGGGGGTGATATGGTGTCGTGCACTGGTGCTTCACCCACATGAATCCCAGAAACACTGTAGCAATTCACTCATGAATTGCGACCCTTGATCAGTCAGGATCTTACTAGGGAAAACTGCTCTTCTGAATATGACTATCAATGCTTTAGCTACTGCCCTAGTGTTGATGGTGGTTAATGCTACAGCCTCATAGTACCTGGTGGCAAAGTTCACCACCTGTATGTATGTGTAATGATTGCCAGAACAACTAGGGATCATTAGACGCCCCACTGTGTCCATAGCTACTCTCTGGAAGGGTTCCACTATTACCGGTAGTGGGTTCAGGGGTACCTTCACATGATCACCTGCCTTACCTACTGTCACGGTAGACCTGTTCTTACCAACACATTAATACCGGGATTCTGGATTGAGCGCACAAGATGGGAAAAATAAATTGTAATGTATTTCCTTTAAAGAAAAACACACAATATTCACAATTACAATAAATAAATAAATAAAACCCTTACTGGGATGGGGAAACAAAATCAAATGTCCACAGAACGAATCAAAGTCTCTGGGCACCCCTGCACGCATGCAAGTGAGTGCACGGTTTGAGTCCTGCGATAGTCCTTGGCTAGGGGTGCAACTTGCCAGCCATACTGTTGCGGCCCCTTTTAACCTCCAACATCCATGAAAAAATTCAGGTATAATTTCAATTTGTCGCGGACTTTTCTGCGCGTTAGCCGCATCATCAGACAGCGCTAATGGTGCTTAACATTGAAAGCGCCCACAGCACCCAAAACGGACGAAAACACGCCGCATCTGCCCGCGTTTTTAAAAATCACTGGGACACGGCCGCAGGAGGTTAAAGGCGGCCGCCACTGTATATATCCGCCAAAAGGAATTCTTTCGTATAGTCCTTACAGGATACGTTTGGGAATCCTTAACTCAAATGCATTCTTGGAAGAGGGGCATTATCCTTGGTTATGATGTAGTTAACCCTTCACACTCTGGAACTGCTGACGCTGTAATTTGGATGTATCTTGGTGAAGCTGAGATGAATCTAACTTGGACTGGGCTGCAGGCATTTTTATAGGGTTAAGGGTCCTATACCTAACATATACATCCAATCCTCTTGTGGGAATGCCTTCTCCTACCTATCCCCGACTTGCCAGGATTTCAAAGGATGGGCAGAAGTTTCTTCCCAGTCTGCTATGAGCATGCGTGAATCTCACACCTGAGCTGCTTAGCATACCGGGCCCAACCCCTTACCTGGCAACAGTAAGTCTGGGGTTTGGCTACCAAGTGTGAAGTGCCCATACTTTGCAACACTACCTGGTACTTAACAATATCCCGGCCACCCTAACACCTAGGGTCTCTGAGGCTTTTCAACTCAGGACTTCTCTAGACACTGGGGCACCACCTTAGCAGGGTGCCTTTTGAAGTCCAGAGATGAAAAATCCCTCAGATCAATCATCCATAACATATGGGCATGTTAATGGATCCATTGACGGACCGGTAGAAAGGGTTTCCTGCCTTCACATTTACAACACCATTGAAATACAGTATGTTTATAAATGTATGTTCTGCTTATGTTCCAAATATAAAATTCATATGTATGTACATGGTACATGCCAACTAACTGCACTCCAAAAATTTGAGTGCTAGCTCTGTACTAGCACAAGTTATCCACTTAATTGAATGGGCTCTGTGATGTGGTATGCGGTTTGACCTATAATTGGTCTGGGTTACAAGCCAGCATAGAATGTATCCGTGCTGGCTTTTAATTGGTAACCGCAGACACACGCCAACAATTCAGCTTAAGTGGATAACGAGACCGCTGGATACATTTTGACAAGACGGAACTTCAGCTAGACCGCAAACCATTTCTCCAATTGACTTTCCGGTTTAGAGGTCTACGGCTTAGGAAGTGATACCCATCTTCAAAACAACCACTTATTCACAGTAACGCTTCTTCACTTAGCGCTTGGTTCAGCGCTTGAAGCTCCCCCTTGTATCACAAATTCAGCTAGCACATTTTCATTCATTCATTTAACTGCAGCAAGCTTCAGTGCTGCAAAATAGGGACAATAAAGGTAGTGTAGGGGAAAACATAGGCTGAGGGTTGCAATACATTTAAACCCATTCTGTCCCAACACGGTTCAGGGTTAATCAGCCGGGCATAATACCTTGATTACTGGCCTGTTAACCCTCTCACCGCCACACCACCCCTAACTCAAAGAGCAGGCTCTGTCCAGACCACCTCGTCCGGTGGTTTGGCTGGCCTGGCAGCTCTTGAGGTTGTTAAGTCACAAGGATTGTCCTGGTGGGATAGGCCATCAACATTGCCATGTTTACTGCCCTTCTTATTCTGGATGATGAAATCAAATTTCTGCAAAGCAAGACTTCAGCGCAGTAACTTGGCATTTTCCCTGGACACCCTTTGCAGCCAACTCAACAGGTTGTGGTCCGTGAATACAGTGAATGGCCGACCGTAGAGATAGGGCTGAAGCTTTCTCAGAGCCCATACAATCGCCAGACATTCTTTTTCAATGGTGGCATAAGCTTCCTCTCTTTGCAGCAACTGGCAGCTCAGATTCACCACTGGATGTTCACTGCCCTCCTGCCCCACTTGGCTGAGTACAGCACTGATGCCATAGTCCGAGGCATCGGTTTGCACCAAAAACTTTTTGGTTTAGTCTGTTGCAGGTAGGATAGGGGCACTGGCCAGTGCAGTCTTCAGTGTTTGGAAGGAGACTATGCTTCTGGATCAAGTCAGTCAGTGATTTTGCAATGGCGCTGTACTGGGGGACAAATCCTATAGTAGCCTGCTGTGACTAGAAAATCCATGACCTGCTTCTTTGTCTTGGGAACGGGTCACTGCACTATTGCTTTCATCTTGGCTGACTCTGGTTTGTGGTGCCCACCACCCTCTCTATGCCCTAGATACAGTAACTCTGCCATTCCTACTAAGCACTAGGTGGGTTTCAAGGTGTGTCCCGCTTCCCTAATTCTAGCTACATTCATTAAGAGTGAGTCCCACAAATTACTAAACACAGCAATGTCGTCCAGGTGTTGACCTGACATTTGAAGGTAGCCGGGGCATTCTTCAACCTAAATGGCATCACTAATGAGTCATAGATGCCACTCGGGGTAATGAATGCCGACGTCTCCCTAGCCTACTGGGTCAAGGGGATCTGCCAGTAACCTTTACTGAGATCCATAGTGGTCAGATATTTTGCCCCCACGAGTTCATCCAGCAACTTATCCATGCGGGGCATGGGATAAGCATCTGACACCGTCCCAGCATTGATCTGTCGGTAGTCCACACAGAACCATGTGGTCCTGTCCTTCTTAGGTCCCAGGACTAACAGACAAGCCCAAAGGCTCTGGGATGGTACAATTACCCCTAGGGCCCTCATCTCTTCTACTTCCCTCTCTATACTGCCCTTAATATCTAATGATACCCGATAGGCATGCTTATGCTGAGGGCGCAGGTCACCCGTGAGCACTGTGTGATCTGTGATATGGGTCCGGCATGGCTTATCCGTGAATAGAGCCCTATACTGACCTAGCATAGCTCTGGCTTCTGCTCTCTGCCTGGCTCTCAGCTGAGACACTATCTCAACCTGCTCTACGGTACCCGTCTTTTCTCAAACAGTAGGGGAGCCAGACAGGTGCCATGAAATAAAGAAAAATATCATAGTGTAAATTTGACAATAAAGGTGATAAAATTAAGTGATCTGTAGGTATTCTACTCACAAGTGGAGCAGAATAGTAGGCAAGATCCTACACAGTGGTAAGTTCTTCCAGGGGTAATGTACAGGAACCTTCAGGAGCTCAAACAGATGAAGAGAACCAATAGTGCAGACTATAAACAAATTTATCAGCACATAAGTAAAATGGAGGCTTACATAGTATCAGCATATATCGGGCATTTGGATAGAATACCTACAGATCACTTCATTTTATCACATTTATTGTCAAATTTGCACTATGTTATTTTTCTTTATTTCATGGCACCTGTCTGTCTCCCCTTGTGTTTGAGAAAACTGTCTGTCAAGCTTAGGTAACAAGCTTTTAAGGGTAGTAGCAAGATTTTTGCTTATACTTCACTGTGTTTTTCACCTTTTATAGTATACTTATAGATTTTGTATTCACATTCACATTATTGTACTACTCACCTCACTAGATAAGTGTTTGAGCGCTGTAACAGGGGACTTATCCCTGTTCACAAATGTGCCTCTAATCAGCAGTGAGGTGGTTAACTGTGGGTAGGCAATTAACTAACACCACCTGGCTGATTACAGGTGTTAGAAAAAGCCTGCCTCTGCGACAGGAAGGGAGATTCCTTAGTCCACAACTGGGCTGAACAAAGGAAGGACAGATATCTTGAGCGGCAAGCTGACAACAAGACAAAAGGGGACAAGATTCTAAACTTGGAGCCTGACATTGCCTTAGCAAACAAGGGTGCGGATCAAAGAGAGCAGAGAAGCTTCCCCTACAGCAATCCAGCTAACAGATAAGACTTTTCTTATAAGACTATTATCTATGTCTATCTATGTATATGAATGTCTCTATGATTTGGGCTGGTGAATCGCTGGGCTAACCATGCAGTTAAAGAGAACTGGATCACAAGTGTATATATACTCCAGAGTGGAGCGGATTTTGTTTGCTGATTTACATGTTTGCTGTGTTTAAAGCAACAGGCGCAATAAAGCCTTATTTTAATTTCACCTTAAAACAGTCTCTTTGCATACCTCTGATCACGTCACTTACAAGTGCCATCCAGTGTTTTGTTTCTATTCTACGTTACCCATCTTCCTAGCCTCGCCTTTGAGATCTGGTAGGGCGTTGCCCACCGAATCTCCCATCAGTGGGCTACAAATAGCCAGCACTGATGACACACTCGGAGCTATGTACTCATTCAGCATATTAATGTGATATGTCTTATTTCTCCCTGCCTCAGCATCTACCTGTACAACACAGTTGCACTCATTCATCTTTCAAAGCACAGGATACGGTCCCGACCAGGCATCCATCAATTTGTTCTCCCGAGTGGGTTTGAGACCAAGTACTTGCTGTCCTGGGATGAATTCTCTACTAAGGGCATTCTGAACATACCAAGTCAGGTCACCAGGTCACCTTCCGCAGGCCACATCTTTGGGAGCACTCGCTTCTTCATCAGAGCCCTGCTGGCCACATACTCATCTGTCAAACTTGCAGCATCCACATGGGTTTTTGGTTTGTGGTCAAAAACCCATGCCCTCACGTCCAAGGGAAGCTGCTGCAGTAGCTGCTCTTGGAACATCAAGTATGGTAGTGTGTGGAACTTGGTGACTCCATAACCCTCCACCCACTGGGTCCCCTTCATGTGGGTGCCATAGTCCACATAGGATTCCCGAGGGTACTTTTCCCAGTCCGTAACATGCCCTGGTATGCTTCTGGGTTGATGGAATACTGGGTGAGCAGCAGACATTTCACATGACCGTAGTCATCGGCATCCACGCGTGGAATACCCTGCACAGTTCGTTTGGCTTTCCCGGATAGCAATGGACACAGTCTCAAAACCATGTCCCGACGTGGGACCCTGTACCGGAGACACTGCGTCTCAAAGTCATTTAGAAATGCATCTATTTCATCAGTGCAATCCACAGACTTGCTGAAGCTGTGGTGGTCCACCCTTGGAATGTCCTATTCCCCGTTGAAAAGGTAGGGATGTGGGGCTTTACCATGCACTGCAGCAAACATCTGTATCTGCTCCTCTGTGGTAGCCTTTTCTCCCCATGCAGTCAGTAGCTCTGTGAGCCCTGTGGCGGTAAGTTCAGTAGCCGCAGTGACTACATCCTCCGCACTCACTGGCGCCAAGGCACAATTATTCAAGTGGTCACTTGCTCCCTCCCCATGTCCTTGCACTCTGGGCTGATTGGTGTCCGCTGCCACAGAAGCTACGGGGACAGGACCCTCAATTGGAGTTAGTCTGGCTTCATGACTCTCCAAGTCCTCCTCCAGTTTGTGTCTTTGATCAGCCGTCCTTCGACAATCCATAGCCTCACATCTCTCCACGATCCAAGCCCGTCCCAGGATCGGAACCTTCCTGAGCGGTTACTCATGTTGGGATGTGTAACACAGGGCTATGGGCAAAGGGCACAGTGAATTATTTCATGCTTCTTGTGAAATTTATGTAAGTTACCACTTGTCTGGAGAGCTTGCAATCTACGAGTTTCTCCCACTATGTTACAGAATCCCACAGGAGACTATACCATAGGCTCAGTCATAGACCCACCGCTGCCACCAGATAATATAAGCTTGTCACGGGAGACCAAGACTTATGCACAAATTAATAGCGGGATTCTGCCCATAGCACACAAGTTGGGTAAAATAAATTGTAATTTATTTCTTTTCAGACAGACACACAAATCTTCATAATATACACTCAATAAAACACTTACTGGATGGGGAAATGAAAACAAATGTCCTTGGAACTAAACAAATTCTCAGGGCACCCCTGCACGCATGCAAGTGGGTGCGCAAAACGATCCGTGTAGCAGTTCCTGGCTATGGGGCGCAACTTGCCAGCCCGATATCACAGCCAACAGGAAAAAGTTTGTTCAGTCCTTACAGGGTTGGTTCGGGAACACTTAGCTCTAACGAATTCCAGAAGAGGGAGATGATCCTTGGTTACGATATTATTAACCCCTCACACTCCGGAACCGCAGATGCTGGAACTTGGTCAAATCAGGTGAATCTGACTGACTTTTTTATAGGTTTTGGGGTCCTATTCCCAACATGCACAGCCAATCCCGCTTGTGGGAATATTTTCCCCACCTGTCCCCGACTTGCCAGAACTTCGCAGAAAGGGCAGGAGCTGCCTCCCGGTTTGCACGGAGCATGTGACAACTTCCACCTGTGCTCCTTAGCATACCGGTGTCAGCCCCTTACCTGGTGACACTGAGTCTGGGGTTTGGCCACCAAGTGTGAAGTACCCATACTTTACACAGGTATCTGCACTCACAATATCCCGGCCATCCTAACACCTAGGATTGCTGAGGCTTTTCAACTCTGGACTTCTCATAGACATTGAGGCGCCCTCTCTGCAGGGGCCCTTTGAAGTACGGAATTGAAAAAACCCTCAGTTCATTCAACCTTACCCTATTTGCATGCTAAAGGATTTTTCCCGGGCTTACAGAAAAAGTTTTTGTGTCTTCACATTTAAAACCAACAGTATAACACAGTTTATTAGTAACACATGTTCTGCTTGTGATACTACTATAGATTTCATATGGGTGTGAATGGTTTCTTTATTCCTCACTGAACTCCAAAAATTAGAGTGCTCGCTTATTCTGTTCGCGAGTTAGTTTATTTAATTAACGGCTATGATGTGGTTTTGCGGTTTAACCCAATTCTCACGTCAATTGACTTTCCCTCTTTCAAGTTATGAAGCTAACAAGGTAGCGGATACATTTTGACAGAAACCACTTCAGCTAGACCGTAAAACACTTACTCAATTAACCTTGCAGTTGCAATGTTGAAAGCTTACAAAGTGAAACCCTATACTTTTAATGCGGCCACCCATACACAGCCACGCGCCTTCAATCAGCGCTTGGTTGAGTGCTCACAGCTTCCTTTTGTGTCTCAATTCCAATTTGCACAGTTCGTATACATTCGTAATACTGCAGCTAGGGAATGGACTGCAAAATGGGGACAAGAAAGATGGAGTAGGGGAAAACATATCAGTGTGGTGCACATACAGTTAACCCCTTCAGTCCCAGTGCATTTTAGGGTTTATCAGCCGGGTATAATGCCTTTTTTTTTTTTTATTATTACTTAGATTTTTTATTAATCATTTTTCCAAAAGTAAGAAAAAAGGAGGGGAACAATACAACGGTACAATATTGCAAATAGTCTGATTACACATTAGGAGGGGAGGAAAGTATGGGAAGGGGGGAAGGGGACAGTATTTGAAACCATGTAACATATTAAATAACAGGTTAAATACAACATAAATCATAAATCATAAATCACTCTGTCCAGAATAATCTAGTCTAAATATGGGGATATACCTGCATGTCTAAACAAAGGTGCCCATGTTTCTAGAATTGTGAAGTGGAACCAGTTAGGTAGGCAGTGAGTTTTTCCATATAAACTATATGCCAGATTTTGTTATTTATTTGGTTTAAGGATGGGGGAGTTGGTTGTTTCCAGTTTTTTGGTGATGGTGCATCTAATCTAGTAGCATTTAGAATTTGGGTGATAACTTTAATTTCTTTTTTGTTACGATTGGCCATTGGTTTTCCCAATACTGTATATATTGGGTCCTGGGGGACAGTGATTCCCAAAACCCTGTGTATTAGAGCAAACACTTCCCTCTATGTTTGCTGAATTTTTGGACACAACCAAAATATGTGCAGTATATTCCCCATTTCACCACAACCACGCCAACATAAAGGAGAGACACCTGGGAGAAAAGACACCTGGTAAGAGTCATATACCATCTAAATATTAGCTTGTAAATATTCTCCTTAATCACCACACAGGAAGAATTTTTGGAGGCGGCTTCCCAAACATCTTTCCAGACATCAAGGTCCAAATTGGTATTTAACTCCTCCTCCCAGGACACCATATATTTATTTGGAGTTTGGCTATTTTTGACGGGAGTCAAACTATGGTATAGCCTGGAAGTAATGCCCTTCATAAGAGGCTGACGTACACACCAGTCTTCATATAGCGTTAACACATGAGGTTGGTTTGGCTTATAAATGGATTGGATATACAGTAGTGCCTAACTTGGAGAAATCTGAAAAATTCAGAGGGCATGTCGTGGCTCGTTTGTAACGAGGTGAAAGGAGGGACTTTACCTTTGATGAGAATATCATTAACTCTTAGGAGACCTTTTTGGACCCAAAGGTTAGATTGTTGGTTATTAGTGTAAAAAGGGAGGGAGGGATATGAAAACAGGGGTTGCATGAGGGATGGGGTACTAGCCAGTTAGAACCTGACTTTAAGGGAGTCCAAAAGATTACATGCGAAAGATAACACCGGGTTTGTGTAAACCTCAGCTGGTCTGGATTTTCTATTAAGCCAGAGGAGAGTCTTAATTTCGCATGGAGAGCAGATCAATTCTTCTAGTTCGTGCCATCTTTTTTCGGTTGGGTTTGAATGCCAACCAACTAGTTGCCCCAGTTGTGACGTTCTATAGTACTTTTTTAGGTTTGGAAGGGCTAAGCCTCCTCCTAACTTAGGTTTATAAAGGATATCTTTGCGGACACTAGGGCATCTATTTTGCCATACAAATTTCAGAATTTAAAAAAAATATTATTTAGGCCCTTCTGACAAATCTTTACTGGGAGAGTTTGGAAGAGGTACAGTATTCTAGGTAAGATGTACATTTTAATAGTGGCGATCCTTCCGGGGGAATTGTGAGGTCAAAAATTCTCTGAATCCAATTTCTAATTTCTTCCCAGATAGGTGAGATTCGAGGGCAAGACCACAGCATGTGCAACAGGTCGGCCGATTCTCCACACTGTTTCGGACACAGCGGGGAGTATCCTGGCACAAACCTTGATAATTTCAGTGGGGTGAGGTACCATCTCATCAATACTTTATATGCATTTTCCTTCAAAGTCGTGCTGATAGAGCTTTTGGCTGCCGCCTCTAAGATGGCCGACCAGCCCTCCTCCTCCAGGGCTTCTCCCAGATCCATCTCCCCCTTTATTCTATATGCTAGTTTTTGCTCCTGTTGTGTATTCCCAGAAACCACTATATCTCTATAAATCTGCGATGTAAGTCCCCGTGTGTCTGTTTCTGTCAGACAGAGCTTTTCAAATATAGTTAATGGCGGGTATGGCGTGTTCTTGTTAAAGTACGCCCTGAGCTGGAGGTATCGGAAAAATTCGGAATGTGGGATGTTTTTCTTGGATCTGATTTGTTCAAATGATTTAATTTTATTTGGTATCCCCTCCAGATCTCTAAGCCGAATATATCTATTTTGTTTTCAGATTTCTGAGGTGTGTTCTGACAGTCCTGGCGCAAAGTCGGGGTTGCCCCACAACAGGGATATCAGCGAGTGTTTGGACGTTAAGGCATATTTAGATTTAGCGGCCTCCCAAATCGACAATGAGTTTATCATCGAGGAAAGCGGCCGGTCAGCGCATTTAATGGCTGTTTTAGGTGACTACCGCAGATTCTCTAACTCCAATGGGGAGCAGACTGATTTCTCTAGATCCACCCATCTTTTCAATGCTGGATTGAGCTGCCATTGTGTGAGTTGACACAATTGCGCCGCTTTATAGTAAGATACCAGGCAAGGTACCGCTAGTCCCCCTGTCCAAATTGTCCTTCTCATAATTGTCTTGTTTACTCTAGGTTTTTTTCCTCCCCATACAAAATTGGAGATTTCAGACTGGAGTGAGAGTATTTCCTTCAGTCTCAGTGGCACTGGCAGAGTCTGAAAGAGGTATAGGATACGGGGGAGGAGATTCATCTTTACACTATGTATCCTACCAATCCAGTAGATCTTATATGGCATCCACTTTCTCAGATCATCTTTTAGGGTTCGAATCAGTTTGGGATAATTTGCTTCGTAGATACCATTATAGTCTTTAGTGATTGGCTGATATTCAAGGCCTCTGATTTTGTTTGATTAATTTTAAATCCAGATATCTTATTAAATTTTTTCAACAGGTCAAATAGGTTCGGCAGAGAGGTAAGTGGTCTTGAGACCACCAATAAGATGTCGTCAGCATACATGGCAACCTTATGGGATTTCGAGTCTATAGTAATCCCTGAGATATCCGGGTTGTTGCGGATCTGCGCCGCTAGTGGTTCCATACACAGGGCGAATAAAAGGGGAGATAATGGGCACCCCTGAGGTGTCCCACTTTTAATTTGAAATGTGTTTGATGGGAAGCCCTGGTGTATGACCCCAGCAGCAGGTCCAGAGTACAACGCCATTATAGCGCCACTCACCTTGTCCCCAAAGCCAAATGCCCCCAGCGTCTTTTGTAGGTAAGGCCAGTCAAACCTGTCAAAAGTGTTTTCTGCATCCAGACTCAACATCATAGCTGGTATTTTCTTATTATTGGCTATCTCTAGCAGATCAATAATTCGTCGGGTGTTGTCTGCAGCTTGTCTACCCTTTATAAAGCCGACTTGATCTGGATGTATTAGTCTGGGCAGGATGTGACTCAATCTATTGGCTATTAGTTTGGCATATATTTTAACATCAGTATTAATGAGGGAGATTGGGCGATAACTTTTGCAATCTTGCGGATCCTTTCCATCTTTATAAATCACTGAGATAGACGCTTGGAGCATCTGCTCCGGGAATGGGGCTCCCCCCAATACGGCGTTAAACATTCGGAGCAGCCATGGGGCTAGGTTCTTAATGAACTTCTTATAATACAGCCCTGTGTAGCCATCAGGGCCTGGGGCCTTTGAAGGCTTGTGGTCAGTGATGACCTGGGAAAGTTCCTCTAATGTGAACTCCGCTTCCAACATCTCAATGTCCACCTCATCTAGCCCCGTCAGGTTGGCGATCACCAGAAAATCTTCTGCGGCCCTTGTGGTTTTGATACTATGTGTCACTTTCTCTCCATTATATACGTTTTCGTAGAAAGATTTGAATTCTTCCACTATGTTTTTCGGATTTGATGTAGAGGCTCCAGTTTTTAAGCGGATCGCCTGTATGTTATAATTTGAGTGTTTGGTTTGTAATTTGCACGCTAGCCTAGTATCTGGCCTGGTTGCCTTTTCATAGTATTTCCTTTTTGACCAACTCAATGATTTGTCTGCCTGCGAGGTCATCAGAAGATTAAGTTCAATTTTGGTGTTTTTTATTTCAGTTAATGTCTGCGGGTCAGATCGTTGTTTGTGCCTTGCTGTGAGGGCATGCAGTTTATTTTGAAGTGTTACCAATTTGGTGTTTCTCTCTCATTTTCTGCGAGCTGCTATACCAATTAATGTGCCCCTTATGGTTGCCTTATGGGCTTCCCAGAGGGTAAAGTATGATTTTACCGAACCATGATTTATCTTAAAGAATTGGTTGATTTCCTCGCTCACTGCACCACAAATATCTGGGATTTTTAACAGTGACTCTTTAAGCTTCCAGTTTGCGCCAGGTATATCAGAACGGATTTGAGTGCACCATAGCTCTATGGGTGCATGGTCAGCCCATGAAATATCATGGATCCTTGTAGAGGAGACCAAGGGGACCAGTCTACTAGAGATGAAGAAATAGTCGATTCTACTATATGCGTCATGAGGATGGGAATAGAAGGTGTAATTTCTCTCTGTGGGGTGCAACTCCCTCCAGATATCAGTCAGCTGATTTTTCTTGAGTCCCTTCTTTAAAGCCTCTAGGGCCCTCCGCTGCCCACTCCTAGGTGTGCCTGACCTATCTAGTTTTGGATTCATTGTGAGATTAAAGTCGCACGCTAGGATAATGTGACCTTTGGCTACTTGGTGAAACCCAGTGATTCAGTGTGGCGCTAAAACACAGTGATAGTGATATTTAAATAATATTAAATAATATATTGTGTAACTGAAAGAAACTCTCAACCTTCCAGGGAATATACACTGATTCCCTCACAAAACGTTTGAATCCAGGACAGGAAGGGAGCAGGATCGTCAGGAACACCCAGAAAAAAACATACAATAGCAAATCATAGTGTAGTACTTAAGGACAATTATGGGTCAGATTTCAGGAAAAACTTGGCTCTTACGGATCGCCTACTTACAAGAAGCAGGATAAAAAACAGCGTTTTTGTATGTAAAGTTGAATAATATATTCCTCCGCCTAAGATAGCAGCATACAGCAGTCACTGATGGTTGTAAACTGGATAGTGTAATCGCCGGGGCTTTCGCTCTCACAGAACAGCAACCGCATTCATACAGAGAAAGAGGGAAACATAGTGTGTACCAGGTAACACTAAAAATTTATAAAAGAAGCATAGAAATGTGTACTCACAATGTAACGTGTGAGCACATTCACATAAAGGTTTCTTTGAATATCAGGCAGCTACACGAACGGCTTGGCAGTTGGAAATGTCCTCCACTCCACTCAGAAATCCCCTCCTCGAGGGTGCCCCCTCGTCCGGATAGATGGCGTCTGACGTCACTTCCTGGCCTCGGAGTGACGCCTTCCGGTAAGGACGGGAAGATCAGGGGGTATGGAAGACTCGCCGAGCCGCAGTAGCAGTGCCTCTGGGGTTGGAGCAGGCTATCAGACCATCAGGTTATGATGCAGCTGTACTCTGTCTCCTTCCTTAGCTTGGCTCAACGCGTTTCACTGCATCCGCAGCTTCCTCAGGAGCAATAATCATGTCCCCTAATGGGTGTTACTTAAATAGCATCAACAATTGAGATACTAATTGAAAACACATTTAATTAATTAATTTACACACAGATTCTCCCACAAGGGTACACAATTCTGTGGCCAAAAATATCGACGCATAAAATACATATAATAAATTGATTTTAATCACTCTATATTAAGAGATAAAAACATAATTAAAAACTATAATTAAAAAACTGGGATCATAATAAAACTCAAGTTGATAGTAATTAAATGGAGAGGATCCATATGTATACACAAGGGGAAAAGAGAGAAAAGACATTGATTAGTTAAAGGGACATAGGTATAAAATAAACCAGCATGATTTAATATAAAAGAATAAAAAATACAGATTAAATATATCAAAAATAGCCAAAGTGCATATGCAAAGTGCAATAATTAGAGGAAAGGTGCAATCTCAAAATCCACATTAAGACCATTTGGTGTCAAAGTGTTGAGTTTATGTACCCAGTACATTTCCCTTTTACTTAGGTCTAAATTTCTGTCTCTACCTCTCCAATGTTGTGCCACATGTTCTATAGCAGTAAATTTTAATCCTGCTACATTGGAGTTATGAAATATGGAAAAATGTTTAGATACATTATGGGTCTGAACACTTCGTCTAATATTACTCAAATGCTCTATGATGCGTGTCTTAATTGCTCGTGTTGTTTTACCCACATATTGTAGCCCACATGGGCATTCAAGAAGGTAAATTATGTGGTTTGAATTACAATTCATGTATTGTTTTATTTTATATTCCTCATTTCTGTTGTTGCTCTTAAATTTCTTTTTATCTTGGTTTTTATGTCTACAGGCGGTACATGAACTACACCCATAGAATCCTTCCAATTTTTGAAGCCATCCATTTTTATTTTTATTTGATTCAACCATTTTGATTGCACTTGGTGCTATCATCCCCTTCAGGTTTCTAGCTTTTTTAAAGATCACCTTGGGGTGTTGTGGTATGTTATCCTTCAGAATTGGATCATTTAATAAAACATGCCAATGTTTGTTGACTATTTTCTTGATTTTGTTTGATTCTTTGTTAAAAGAAGTTAAGAATGCTGTGTCAAAATTTGTGTTTAAAACTTTCTCTTTTTTATTTGGTATTATTAGATCCTTTCTATCTAGACAATTAGCCTTTTCAAATGCAACGTCCAGGAGTCCTGGATTGTACTGTTTCTCAACAAAGCGTTCTTTTAGTGTATTGCACTGATCATGAAATACCAATGTATCAGTGCAATTACGTCGCATCCTCCTGAACTGATTATAAGGGACATTGTCCATCCATAAATTCTGGTGGCAGCTTGTACGTAAGATGTAGTTATTGCTGTCCACTTCCTTAAAATAGGACCTAGTTTTTAGAATACCATTCTCTATATAAATATTGAGATCCAAGAAATTGAGGGAGCTTGTACTAGTAGCAGAAGTGAATTGTAGGTTATAATTATTTGTATTTATACCTGACAGAAAGGCGTCCAAACTCTCCTGACTGCCTTGCCAAATCAAAATCACATCATCGATGTAGCGCCGCCAAAGGACAAGGTCCGCCCCCAGCACGCCACCGGGCCATATGTGCTGTTCCTCCCAGAGTCCCATAAAAAGATTGGCGTAACTGGGAGCAAACCTCGTACCCATGGCGGTACCACATCTCTGAATGTAAAAGTTGTTATCAAACCAAAAATAATTTTTGTCAAGTATAAAACAAATGCTATCAAGAATGAATTGTATTTGCTGTTCATTCATATCTGGATCTTGTTTAAGAAAGAAGCTCACTGCTTCACAGCCCAAATTTTTCTCTATAGACGTATAGAGAGACGTAACATCTATAGTGGCCATGATGAACTCATTCTTCCATGTTACGCTCTCTAATAAATGCAATACGTCTGTAGTGTCCTTCAGGTGCGATTTGAGTGTCTTCACATGATCTTGGAGGAAAGTATCTATATAAGCTGACAAATTTGATGTCAGAGAGTTAATCCCGGAGATTATCGGTCTCCCGGGGGGTTGCGTCAAACTCTTATGGACCTTTGGCAGTGTATATAATATTGGCAATTGGGGGTGTTCATTAAACAAGAAATTATATTCGCCTTCATTTAATATACCCAATTCCTTGCCACGATCCAAAAGTATTTTTAAATCATTTGTAAAGGTAGAAGTGGGATTATATTTTAGAATTTCATAAGTCTTTTTGTCTCCTAGAAGGCGGTAGGCCTCTTTTAGATAGTCATCTCTATTTTGGATGACTATCCCTCCTCCTTTATCAGCCTGTTTAATAACTATGTTGGTATTACTTGTTATTTCTTCTAGGGCATCCCTCTCTTCCTTATTCAAATTATTTCTCATTTGTGATTTGTTATTTTTCTTTGAGAGCTCTTCAAAATCTTTGACAATTAGATTATAAAAAACCTCGATATGATTGCCTTTACAATAAGTAGGATTAAAGGTCGATTTATTTTTAAGAGTGGTATGCTTAAATTTGTCATTTTCTATTTCAACAATTTGTTTTGGATTAGTCATCCTTGATTCAACATTTTTACTAAGAAAAAATCTTTTTACCGTTAATTTACGTATATATTTATTTGCGTCCACAAAGAGCTCAAAGTTATTGGGGCCACAAGTAGGGGCAAAGGACAAACCCTTAGAAATGACACTTAATTGGGATGATGTTAATTCTACATTACTCAGATTGAAGATATTTTTGGTATAATTTGGGAGGGGCTTTTTTACTATTTTCTTTCTTCCCCCCCGCTTGCCTCTCTGTCTCTTTCCCCTTTGGGGTAATGGCTCCCCTCTTCTTTTTCTAAGAGGGGAGTAAATGGGTTTTTTGTTTCCCAAATACTTATATCCAAAAGGTCATTTGTCCCTGTTGTTCCAATCGGAGAGCGAGATCTACTCGCTTTTGCATATTTAGCAGAATCATATCTCTCTCTTTCTCTTTTTCTATCTTCTCTATCCTTTCTTAGATCTCTTTCTCTTCTTAGTTCTTTCTCCTTTTGATATTCTCGCTCTTTCCTATCTCTCTCTTTATCCTTCTCTTTCTATTCCTTATATCTTTTGTGTTCTCTCTCCTTAATGATATCTTTTTCTCTCTGTAATTCTTTTTCTCTATTTGACTCTCTTTCCTTATGTTCTCTCTCCCTTCTTTGTTCCTTTTCTTTTTCTCTTTGTGCTTCTCTTTCCTTAAATTCTCTTTCTCTTCTCTGTTCTCTTTCCCTAATCATCTCTCTCTCTCTACGTCTTTCCCTTTCTAGTGCTTGTTCTCTTTCTCTTAGTGGTATTCTCTCATTAAAAAATTCTCTTTCTCTATATAGATCTCTCTCCCTTAATTCTCTTTCTTGATTAAAATGCTTTTTAGGTGTAAAATCTTTCCTAGAGCCATGTGACAATTTGGGATCATAATTATCTCTCCATGGCAATCTAGGTATAAAATGATGTTTATCATTCTCAAGATATGGTTTGCTTCCATATTTCCCTGGTATAGTTAGGGGATCTTTAACCATTTTTTCCTCAAATCTATTTTGTGGTTTAAAACTTTTCTTTTTCTTCCAATCTCTTTGTTCCCCTCTGAGGTAATCTTCCTCATCTCTCTGAAATTTAATTGTTTTGCTAGTAAAAAGTTCTTGTTCTAATTTATCAATTTTCTTTTTTAGTTCACGATCTTTAATTTTAAATTCAATAGTATCTTCCATATGTGCCAATTTCTCCTCTATTATGACAACCTCTTCATCAATTTTCTTGATATGCTTTTTATGTTGGTTTATCAAGGATGTCATAAGATTAAAGGAGCAATTGTCAATTGTTTCATGCCATTTCTTTACAAACTCCTCATCATCCAAATTTGATGATGGGTATTTTGTGAATCTTAGGCCTCTTGGGATACGCTTGCAATCCATATATCTATTTAAGAATTTAAGGTCTAGCCATCTTCTGGTATCTTTAATTAATAGTCTTTCTAATTTAATGAATTCTTCATCTAAAAAATCATCTTTCACCGGTGTGTGTGTTATATTGGTGTCTTTAAATAATAAATGTCTATTTTGTCTTTTGGCAAAAATATTTGGTGAAACAACTTCCATAGTGTCTAAAAGTGGCAAAAGATACTAATACAAATGTGCTTATAAATAAAATACAATTATCTAGAATATATACTGTACAGCAGCCCCCAAATCAAGTGCAGAGAAACAATGTGAAACCCAGTGATTCAGTGTGGCGCTAAAACACAGTGATAGTGATATTTAAATAATATTAAATAATATATTGTGTAACTGAAAGAAACTCTCAACCTTCCAGGGAATATACACTGATTCCCTCACAAAACGTTTGAATCCAGGACAGGAAGGGAGCAGGATCGTCAGGAACACCCAGAAAAAAACATACAATAACAAATCATAGTGTAGTACTTAAGGACAATTATGGGTCAGATTTCAGGAAAAACTTGGCTCTTACGGATCGCCTACTTACAAGAAGCAGGATAAAAAACAGCGTTTTTGTATGTAAAGTTGAATAATATATTCCTCCGCCTAAGATAGCAGCATACAGCAGTCACTGATGGTTGTAAACTGGATAGTGTAATCGCCGGGGCTTTCGCTCTCACAGAACAGCAACCGCATTCATACAGAGAAAGAGGGAAACATAGTGTGTACCAGGTAACACTAAAAATTTATAAAAGAAGCATAGAAATGTGTACTCACAATGTAACGTGTGAGCACATTCACATAAAGGTTTCTTTGAATATCAGGCAGCTACACGAACGGCTTGGCAGTTGGAAATGTCCTCCACTCCACTCAGAAATCCCCTCCTCGAGGGTGCCCCCTCGTCCGGATAGATGGCGTCTGACGTCACTTCCTGGCCTCGGAGTGACGCCTTCCGGTAAGGACGGGAAGATCAGGGGGTATGGAAGACTCGCCGAGCCGCAGTAGCAGTGCCTCTGGGGTTGGAGCAGGCTATCAGACCATCAGGTTATGATGCAGCTGTACTCTGTCTCCTTCCTTAGCTTGGCTCAACGCGTTTCACTGCATCCGCAGCTTCCTCAGGAGCAATAATCATGTCCCCTAATGGGTGTTACTTAAATAGCATCAACAATTGAGATACTAATTGAAAACACATTTAATTAATTAATTTACACACAGATTCTCCCACAAGGGTACACAATTCTGTGGCCAAAAATATCGACGCATAAAATACATATAATAAATTGATTTTAATCACTCTATATTAAGAGATAAAAACATAATTAAAAACTATAATTAAAAAACTGGGATCATAATAAAACTCAAGTTGATAGTAATTAAATGGAGAGGATCCATATGTATACACAAGGGGAAAAGAGAGAAAAGACATTGATTAGTTAAAGGGACATAGGTATAAAATAAACCAGCATGATTTAATATAAAAGAATAAAAAATACAGATTAAATATATCAAAAATAGCCAAAGTGCATATGCAAAGTGCAATAATTAGAGGAAAGGTGCAATCTCAAAATCCACATTAAGACCATTTGGTGTCAAAGTGTTGAGTTTATGTACCCAGTACATTTCCCTTTTACTTAGGTCTAAATTTCTGTCTCTACCTCTCCAATGTTGTGCCACATGTTCTATAGCAGTAAATTTTAATCCTGCTACATTGGAGTTATGAAATATGGAAAAATGTTTAGATACATTATGGGTCTGAACACTTCGTCTAATATTACTCAAATGCTCTATGATGCGTGTCTTAATTGCTCGTGTTGTTTTACCCACATATTGTAGCCCACATGGGCATTCAAGAAGGTAAATTATGTGGTTTGAATTACAATTCATGTATTGTTTTATTTTATATTCCTCATTTCTGTTGTTGCTCTTAAATTTCTTTTTATCTTGGTTTTTATGTCTACAGGCGGTACATGAACTACACCCATAGAATCCTTCCAATTTTTGAAGCCATCCATTTTTATTTTTATTTGATTCAACCATTTTGATTGCACTTGGTGCTATCATCCCCTTCAGGTTTCTAGCTTTTTTAAAGATCACCTTGGGGTGTTGTGGTATGTTATCCTTCAGAATTGGATCATTTAATAAAACATGCCAATGTTTGTTGACTATTTTCTTGATTTTGTTTGATTCTTTGTTAAAAGAAGTTAAGAATGCTGTGTCAAAATTTGTGTTTAAAACTTTCTCTTTTTTATTTGGTATTATTAGATCCTTTCTATCTAGACAATTAGCCTTTTCAAATGCAACGTCCAGGAGTCCTGGATTGTACTGTTTCTCAACAAAGCGTTCTTTTAGTGTATTGCACTGATCATGAAATACCAATGTATCAGTGCAATTACGTCGCATCCTCCTGAACTGATTATAAGGGACATTGTCCATCCATAAATTCTGGTGGCAGCTTGTACGTAAGATGTAGTTATTGCTGTCCACTTCCTTAAAATAGGACCTAGTTTTTAGAATACCATTCTCTATATAAATATTGAGATCCAAGAAATTGAGGGAGCTTGTACTAGTAGCAGAAGTGAATTGTAGGTTATAATTATTTGTATTTATACCTGACAGAAAGGCGTCCAAACTCTCCTGACTGCCTTGCCAAATCAAAATCACATCATCGATGTAGCGCCGCCAAAGGACAAGGTCCGCCCCCAGCACGCCACCGGGCCATATGTGCTGTTCCTCCCAGAGTCCCATAAAAAGATTGGCGTAACTGGGAGCAAACCTCGTACCCATGGCGGTACCACATCTCTGAATGTAAAAGTTGTTATCAAACCAAAAATAATTTTTGTCAAGTATAAAACAAATGCTATCAAGAATGAATTGTATTTGCTGTTCATTCATATCTGGATCTTGTTTAAGAAAGAAGCTCACTGCTTCACAGCCCAAATTTTTCTCTATAGACGTATAGAGAGACGTAACATCTATAGTGGCCATGATGAACTCATTCTTCCATGTTACGCTCTCTAATAAATGCAATACGTCTGTAGTGTCCTTTGCCCCTACTTGTGGCCCCAATAACTTTGAGCTCTTTGTGGACGCAAATAAATATATACGTAAATTAACGGTAAAAAGATTTTTTCTTAGTAAAAATGTTGAATCAAGGATGACTAATCCAAAACAAATTGTTGAAATAGAAAATGACAAATTTAAGCATACCACTCTTAAAAATAAATCGACCTTTAATCCTACTTATTGTAAAGGCAATCATATCGAGGTTTTTTATAATCTAATTGTCAAAGATTTTGAAGAGCTCTCAAAGAAAAATAACAAATCACAAATGAGAAATAATTTGAATAAGGAAGAGAGGGATGCCCTAGAAGAAATAACAAGTAATACCAACATAGTTATTAAACAGGCTGATAAAGGAGGAGGGATAGTCATCCAAAATAGAGATGACTATCTAAAAGAGGCCTACCGCCTTCTAGGAGACAAAAAGACTTATGAAATTCTAAAATATAATCCCACTTCTACCTTTACAAATGATTTAAAAATACTTTTGGATCGTGGTAAGGAATTGGGTATATTAAATGAAGGCGAATATAATTTCTTGTTTAATGAACACCCCCAATTGCCAATATTATATACACTGCCAAAGGTCCATAAGAGTTTGACGCAACCCCCCGGGAGACCGATAATCTCCGGGATTAACTCTCTGACATCAAATTTGTCAGCTTATATAGATACTTTCCTCCAAGATCATGTGAAGACACTCAAATCGCACCTGAAGGACACTACAGACGTATTGCATTTATTAGAGAGCGTAACATGGAAGAATGAGTTCATCATGGCCACTATAGATGTTACGTCTCTCTATACGTCTATAGAGAAAAATTTGGGCTGTGAAGCAGTGAGCTTCTTTCTTAAACAAGATCCAGATATGAATGAACAGCAAATACAATTCATTCTTGATAGCATTTGTTTTATACTTGACAAAAATTATTTTTGGTTTGATAACAACTTTTACATTCAGAGATGTGGTACCGCCATGGGTACGAGGTTTGCTCCCAGTTACGCCAATCTTTTTATGGGACTCTGGGAGGAACAGCACATATGGCCCGGTGGCGTGCTGGGGGCGGACCTTGTCCTTTGGCGGCGCTACATCGATGATGTGATTTTGATTTGGCAAGGCAGTCAGGAGAGTTTGGACGCCTTTCTGTCAGGTATAAATACAAATAATTATAACCTACAATTCACTTCTGCTACTAGTACAAGCTCCCTCAATTTCTTGGATCTCAATATTTATATAGAGAATGGTATTCTAAAAACTAGGTCCTATTTTAAGGAAGTGGACAGCAATAACTACATCTTACGTACAAGCTGCCACCAGAATTTATGGATGGACAATGTCCCTTATAATCAGTTCAGGAGGATGCGACGTAATTGCACTGATACATTGGTATTTCATGATCAGTGCAATACACTAAAAGAACGCTTTGTTGAGAAACAGTACAATCCAGGACTCCTGGACGTTGCATTTGAAAAGGCTAATTGTCTAGATAGAAAGGATCTAATAATACCAAATAAAAAAGAGAAAGTTTTAAACACAAATTTTGACACAGCATTCTTAACTTCTTTTAACAAAGAATCAAACAAAATCAAGAAAATAGTCAACAAACATTGGCATGTTTTATTAAATGATCCAATTCTGAAGGATAACATACCACAACACCCCAAGGTGATCTTTAAAAAAGCTAGAAACCTGAAGGGGATGATAGCACCAAGTGCAATCAAAATGGTTGAATCAAATAAAAATAAAAATGGATGGCTTCAAAAATTGGAAGGATTCTATGGGTGTAGTTCATGTACCGCCTGTAGACATAAAAACCAAGATAAAAAGAAATTTAAGAGCAACAACAGAAATGAGGAATATAAAATAAAACAATACATGAATTGTAATTCAAACCACATAATTTACCTTCTTGAATGCCCATGTGGGCTACAATATGTGGGTAAAACAACACGAGCAATTAAGACACGCATCATAGAGCATTTGAGTAATATTAGACGAAGTGTTCAGACCCATAATGTATCTAAACATTTTTCCATATTTCATAACTCCAATGTAGCAGGATTAAAATTTACTGCTATAGAACATGTGGCACAACATTGGAGAGGTAGAGACAGAAATTTAGACCTAAGTAAAAGGGAAATGTACTGGGTACATAAACTCAACACTTTGACACCAAATGGTCTTAATGTGGATTTTGAGATTGCACCTTTCCTCTAATTATTGCACTTTGCATATGCACTTTGGCTATTTTTGATATATTTAATCTGTATTTTTTATTCTTTTATATTAAATCATGCTGGTTTATTTTATACCTATGTCCCTTTAACTAATCAATGTCTTTTCTCTCTTTTCCCCTTGTGTATACATATGGATCCTCTCCATTTAATTACTATCAACTTGAGTTTTATTATGATCCCAGTTTTTTAATTATAGTTTTTAATTATGTTTTTATCTCTTAATATAGAGTGATTAAAATCAATTTATTATATGTATTTTATGCGTCGATATTTTTGGCCACAGAATTGTGTACCCTTGTGAGAGAATCTGTGTGTAAATTAATTAATTAAATGTGTTTTCAATTAGTATCTCAATTGTTGATGCTATTTAAGTAACACCCATTAGGGGACATGATTATTGCTCCTGAGGAAGCTGCGGATGCAGTGAAACGCGTTGAGCCAAGCTAAGGAAGGAGACAGAGTACAGCTGCATCATAACCTGATGATCTGATAGCCTGCTCCAACCCCAGAGGCACTGCTACTGCGGCTCGGCGAGTCTTCCATACCCCCTGATCTTCCCGTCCTTACCGGAAGGCGTCACTCCGAGGCCAGGAAGTGACGTCAGACGCCATCTATCCGGACGAGGGGGCACCCTCGAGGAGGGGATTTCTGAGTGGAGTGGAGGACATTTCCAACTGCCAAGCCGTTCGTGTAGCTGCCTGATATTCAAAGAAACCTTTATGTGAATGTGCTCACACGTTACATTGTGAGTACACATTTCTATGCTTCTTTTATAAATTTTTAGTGTTACCTGGTACACACTATGTTTCCCTCTTTCTCTGTATGAATGCGGTTGCTGTTCTGTGAGAGCGAAAGCCCCGGCGATTACACTATCCAGTTTACAACCATCAGTGACTGCTGTATGCTGCTATCTTAGGCGGAGGAATATATTATTCAACTTTACATACAAAAACGCTGTTTTTTATCCTGCTTCTTGTAAGTAGGCGATCCGTAAGAGCCAAGTTTTTCCTGAAATCTGACCCATAATTGTCCTTAAGTACTACACTATGATTTGTTATTGTATGTTTTTTTCTGGGTGTTCCTGACGATCCTGCTCCCTTCCTGTCCTGGATTCAAACGTTTTGTGAGGGAATCAGTGTATATTCCCTGGAAGGTTGAGAGTGTCTTTCAGTTACACAATATATTATTTAATATTATTTAAATATCACTATCACTGTGTTTTAGCGCCACACTGAATCACTGGGTTTCACATTGTTTCTCTGCACTTGATTTGGGGGCTGCTGTACAGTATATATTCTAGATAATTGTATTTTATTTATAAGCACATTTGTATTAGTATCTTTTGCCACTTTTAGACACTATGGAAGTTGTTTCACCAAATATTTTTGCCAAAAGACAAAATAGACATTTATTATTTAAAGACACCAATATAACACACACACCGGTGAAAGATGATTTTTTAGATGAAGAATTCATTAAATTAGAAAGACTATTAATTAAAGATACCAGAAGATGGCTAGACCTTAAATTCTTAAATAGATATATGGATTGCAAGCGTATCCCAAGAGGCCTAAGATTCACAAAAAACCCATCATCAAATTTGGATGATGAGGAGTTTGTAAAGAAATGGCATGAAACAATTGACAATTGCTCCTTTAATCTTATGACATCCTTGATAAACCAACATAAAAAGCATATCAAGAAAATTGATGAAGAGGTTGTCATAATAGAGGAGAAATTGGCACATATGGAAGATACTATTGAATTTAAAATTAAAGATCGTGAACTAAAAAAGAAAATTGATAAATTAGAACAAGAACTTTTTACTAGCAAAACAATTAAATTTCAGAGAGATGAGGAAGATTACCTCAGAGGGGAACAAAGAGATTGGAAGAAAAAGAAAAGTTTTAAACCACAAAATAGATTTGAGGAAAAAATGGTTAAAGATCCCCTAACTATACCAGGGAAATATGGAAGCAAACCATATCTTGAGAATGATAAACATCATTTTATACCTAGATTGCCATGGAGAGATAATTATGATCCCAAATTGTCACATGGCTCTAGGAAAGATTTTACACCTAAAAAGCATTTTAATCAAGAAAGAGAATTAAGGGAGAGAGATCTATATAGAGAAAGAGAATTTTTTAATGAGAGAATACCACTAAGAGAAAGAGAACAAGCACTAGAAAGGGAAAGACGTAGAGAGAGAGAGATGATTAGGGAAAGAGAACAGAGAAGAGAAAGAGAATTTAAGGAAAGAGAAGCACAAAGAGAAAAAGAAAAGGAACAAAGAAGGGAGAGAGAACATAAGGAAAGAGAGTCAAATAGAGAAAAAGAATTACAGAGAGAAAAAGATATCATTAAGGAGAGAGAACACAAAAGATATAAGGAACAGAAAGAGAAGGATAAAGAGAGAGATAGGAAAGAGCGAGAATATCAAAAGGAGAAAGAACTAAGAAGAGAAAGAGATCTAAGAAAGGATAGAGAAGATAGAAAAAGAGAAAGAGAGAGATATGATTCTGCTAAATATGCAAAAGCGAGTAGATCTCGCTCTCCGATTGGAACAACAGGGACAAATGACCTTTTGGATATAAGTATTTGGGAAACAAAAAACCCATTTACTCCCCTCTTAGAAAAAGAAGAGGGGAGCCATTACCCCAAAGGGGAAAGAGACAGAGAGGCAAGCGGGGGGGAAGAAAGAAAATAGTAAAAAAGCCCCTCCCAAATTATACCAAAAATATCTTCAATCTGAGTAATGTAGAATTAACATCATCCCAATTAAGTGTCATTTCTAAGGGTTTGTCCTTTGCCCCTACTTGTGGCCCCAATAACTTTGAGATCTTTGTGGACGCAAATAAATATATACGTAAATTAACGGTAAAAAGATTTTTTCTTAGTAAAAATGTTGAATCAAGGATGACTAATCCAAAACAAATTGTTGAAATAGAAAATGACAAATTTAAGCATACCACTCTTAAAAATAAATCGACCTTTAATCCTACTTATTGTAAAGGCAATCATATCGAGGTTTTTTATAATCTAATTGTCAAAGATTTTGAAGAGCTCTCAAAGAAAAATAACAAATCACAAATGAGAAATAATTTGAATAAGGAAGAGAGGGATGCCCTAGAAGAAATAACAAGTAATACCAACATAGTTATTAAACAGGCTGATAAAGGAGGAGGGATAGTCATCCAAAATAGAGATGACTATCTAAAAGAGGCCTACCGCCTTCTAGGAGACAAAAAGACTTATGAAATTCTAAAATATAATCCCACTTCTACCTTTACAAATGATTTAAAAATACTTTTGGATCGTGGTAAGGAATTGGGTATATTAAATGAAGGCGAATATAATTTCTTGTTTAATGAACACCCCCAATTGCCAATATTATATACACTGCCAAAGGTCCATAAGAGTTTGACGCAACCCCCCGGGAGACCGATAATCTCCGGGATTAACTCTCTGACATCAAATTTGTCAGCTTATATAGATACTTTCCTCCAAGATCATGTGAAGACACTCAAATCGCACCTGAAGGACACTACAGACGTATTGCATTTATTAGAGAGCGTAACATGGAAGAATGAGTTCATCATGGCCACTATAGATGTTACGTCTCTCTATACGTCTATAGAGAAAAATTTGGGCTGTGAAGCAGTGAGCTTCTTTCTTAAACAAGATCCAGATATGAATGAACAGCAAATACAATTCATTCTTGATAGCATTTGTTTTATACTTGACAAAAATTATTTTTGGTTTGATAACAACTTTTACATTCAGAGATGTGGTACCGCCATGGGTACGAGGTTTGCTCCCAGTTACGCCAATCTTTTTATGGGACTCTGGGAGGAACAGCACATATGGCCCGGTGGCGTGCTGGGGGCGGACCTTGTCCTTTGGCGGCGCTACATCGATGATGTGATTTTGATTTGGCAAGGCAGTCAGGAGAGTTTGGACGCCTTTCTGTCAGGTATAAATACAAATAATTATAACCTACAATTCACTTCTGCTACTAGTACAAGCTCCCTCAATTTCTTGGATCTCAATATTTATATAGAGAATGGTATTCTAAAAACTAGGTCCTATTTTAAGGAAGTGGACAGCAATAACTACATCTTACGTACAAGCTGCCACCAGAATTTATGGATGGACAATGTCCCTTATAATCAGTTCAGGAGGATGCGACGTAATTGCACTGATACATTGGTATTTCATGATCAGTGCAATACACTAAAAGAACGCTTTGTTGAGAAACAGTACAATCCAGGACTCCTGGACGTTGCATTTGAAAAGGCTAATTGTCTAGATAGAAAGGATCTAATAATACCAAATAAAAAAGAGAAAGTTTTAAACACAAATTTTGACACAGCATTCTTAACTTCTTTTAACAAAGAATCAAACAAAATCAAGAAAATAGTCAACAAACATTGGCATGTTTTATTAAATGATCCAATTCTGAAGGATAACATACCACAACACCCCAAGGTGATCTTTAAAAAAGCTAGAAACCTGAAGGGGATGATAGCACCAAGTGCAATCAAAATGGTTGAATCAAATAAAAATAAAAATGGATGGCTTCAAAAATTGGAAGGATTCTATGGGTGTAGTTCATGTACCGCCTGTAGACATAAAAACCAAGATAAAAAGAAATTTAAGAGCAACAACAGAAATGAGGAATATAAAATAAAACAATACATGAATTGTAATTCAAACCACATAATTTACCTTCTTGAATGCCCATGTGGGCTACAATATGTGGGTAAAACAACACGAGCAATTAAGACACGCATCATAGAGCATTTGAGTAATATTAGACGAAGTGTTCAGACCCATAATGTATCTAAACATTTTTCCATATTTCATAACTCCAATGTAGCAGGATTAAAATTTACTGCTATAGAACATGTGGCACAACATTGGAGAGGTAGAGACAGAAATTTAGACCTAAGTAAAAGGGAAATGTACTGGGTACATAAACTCAACACTTTGACACCAAATGGTCTTAATGTGGATTTTGAGATTGCACCTTTCCTCTAATTATTGCACTTTGCATATGCACTTTGGCTATTTTTGATATATTTAATCTGTATTTTTTATTCTTTTATATTAAATCATGCTGGTTTATTTTATACCTATGTCCCTTTAACTAATCAATGTCTTTTCTCTCTTTTCCCCTTGTGTATACATATGGATCCTCTCCATTTAATTACTATCAACTTGAGTTTTATTATGATCCCAGTTTTTTAATTATAGTTTTTAATTATGTTTTTATCTCTTAATATAGAGTGATTAAAATCAATTTATTATATGTATTTTATGCGTCGATATTTTTGGCCACAGAATTGTGTACCCTTGTGGGAGAATCTGTGTGTAAATTAATTAATTAAATGTGTTTTCAATTAGTATCTCAATTGTTGATGCTATTTAAGTAACACCCATTAGGGGACATGATTATTGCTCCTGAGGAAGCTGCGGATGCAGTGAAACGCGTTGAGCCAAGCTAAGGAAGGAGACAGAGTACAGCTGCATCATAACCTGATGGTCTGATAGCCTGCTCCAACCCCAGAGGCACTGCTACTGCGGCTCGGCGAGTCTTCCATACCCCCTGATCTTCCCGTCCTTACCGGAAGGCGTCACTCCGAGGCCAGGAAGTGACGTCAGACGCCATCTATCCGGACGAGGGGGCACCCTCGAGGAGGGGATTTCTGAGTGGAGTGGAGGACATTTCCAACTGCCAAGCCGTTCGTGTAGCTGCCTGATATTCAAAGAAACCTTTATGTGAATGTGCTCACACGTTACATTGTGAGTACACATTTCTATGCTTCTTTTATAAATTTTTAGTGTTACCTGGTACACACTATGTTTCCCTCTTTCTCTGTATGAATGCGGTTGCTGTTCTGTGAGAGCGAAAGCCCCGGCGATTACACTATCCAGTTTACAACCATCAGTGACTGCTGTATGCTGCTATCTTAGGCGGAGGAATATATTATTCAACTTTACATACAAAAACGCTGTTTTTTATCCTGCTTCTTGTAAGTAGGCGATCCGTAAGAGCCAAGTTTTTCCTGAAATCTGACCCATAATTGTCCTTAAGTACTACACTATGATTTGTTATTGTATGTTTTTTTCTGGGTGTTCCTGACGATCCTGCTCCCTTCCTGTCCTGGATTCAAACCTTTGGCTACTTGGGACAGTTTTTGGAAGAAATCTCTGAAGAAATCATGACTTTGCTCACAAGGAGCATACAGCGTTGCCAGGGTCACCGGCTGTTCGTGAATAATTCCCATGACAATCAGAAATCTGCCTGCACTGTCCCTCCTGAGTGTCTGCAGTGTAAAGGGGACGCTATTGTGAAAGAGAATCCCTACCCCTCGCTTTTTCTCTGCCGCAGACGCTAGGTAGAATTGTTTGTAGTGGTTATCTAAATATGTAGGGGAGCTACTGGTGCTGAAATGAGTTTCCTGTAGGAGGAGCACATCCGCTTTTTTCCTTTTGTAATCTATGAATGCGGCCTTCCTTTTTATGGGGCTATTAAAGCCATTAACATTATTGGATAAGAAATTTAACGCCATTCAAATTTTGATATGTGTATGCGGCTTCTTGCTGTGTTACAGTATTGGTGTATCGTGATTTTTACTAAATGGATGACAGCGGAGCGACCACTGAGGATCTCGTAAGGTGTGGTCGTCTGTGGTCTTTTATTGTAGGGGTTCCGCGCCCCGGTGAGGGGAGGGGGGCTGGGAAGGAGCGTGGAAACGCGCAAAAAGAATAGTAAAAATGAAAAGAGCCGTGTCTGGGGTGAGCCAGAACCGGCTCTTCAGCCCTACGGACTGGACAGTTGCCTGGCACCGCTGGGGTGGGCTACCAGGCCTTTGTAGTTCTGTCCTCTGTAGGGAAGAGCGGTACCCATGGACTAGGTCCATGAGGCACCTCTCAAGGCACCGACGAACTACCAGGGTTGTTCACACTGGCAAATCAACATAGGATAATGAGTGGCACAATGTATGTTTAAAACATCCTAACAAATCCGGGCAATTTTAACTGAACTTAACTTAACTTGAGCTGAGCCGCTGTGGCTGGACGTCTGGAGATCCCCCGCCGACCGGATGGTCTCCCCTGTCTCCACTGCCGCACCTCACCCTGCTGTGTTATTTTCTTCATCCCTTGTCTCGCCCGTGCCCTCCGGCAAGGGCAGGGCCGAGCCAGGTTCCACGTCGCTGTCGGGTAGAGGGGCACACGAGGCGAGCCCCACCGTGGGTATCTCCGAACTCCCAGTCCCACCGCCCGCTGCAGAGGTAGAGAAAATGTAAAACAAGACAACATTAGGCTATCTCTTGAACTAGACAGCAAACAATTTGGATATTTCTGGTATGACCGTGTCTTTTTAAGCAACCAGTTTGTCCCTTTCATCTGAGGGATGTCCAGTATAGGGAGTTCTCCCCCCCCCTCCTGAACCCCCCTCTGGCCCCCACCGAAACGGGACATGGTGATGAAGAGTTAGGGACCCTCCGGGCATTCTCCCGCCGCCCGCCGCACACGGCCTACCCGGCCACCGCTCGTGGGACTTCAAGGGGGCGGCGGGAACCAGGCCATCAATCAAGCCCCTCAAAACCTTCTGTGCCCTGTAGTCTCTCCCTCAGTAGTCTCCGGTTGCCTCCCCTCCCCGTCCGCCCCCCTCCGTCCCCCCCGTGAAGGCTGTAGCCCCTCCGCGGAGGGTGTAGTCCTCATGTTGCGGTGGTGGAGGGACTGTGGCTCCGTGTGCATCAGACCGGAAGTTCCGCTGTCACAGAGATCGCAGGGTCAGGCGGAAGTCACATGGGCCACGTCATAGTGGTGACACGGAGCCGTCCTCAGCTCTGCAGCGCCGCCTCCACTGCCTTCGCATCCTTTGCTTGGGTTCCCGCCATACGCTGCTGAAGATAGCTGTCTGCTTCCAATGCAGCCCGCGATGCCTGAAGACGACCACTAGGGGGAGGCGGAGAGAGAAAAAAAAGGAAAAGGCAAGGGAACCTGACGGCCATGTATTCTGTGGGGGGGGGAGAAATGGGGCACTTCGCCTTTAAATGCTTAATTGGGCTCGGCTGTTGCGGGGGGACTCGGCTTTTTACTGGTCAGCAGCTACAGAAGTCCCCACTCCTTGCCAGGACACCTCCCGCACTGGATCGGGCTCCGGATAGTCTCTCCGTAGTCTCTCTGTAGTCTCTCCCTCAGTAGTCTCCGGTTGCCTCCCCTCCCCGTCCGCCCCCCTCCATCCCCCCTGTGAAGGCTGTAGCCCCTCCACGGAGGGTGTAGTCCTCATGTTGCGGTGGTGGAGGGACTGTGGCTCTGTGTGCGTCAGACCGGAAGTTCCGCTGTCACAGAGATCGCAGGGTCAGGCGGAAGTCACATGGGCCACGTCATAGTGGTGACACGGAGCCGTCCTCAGCTCTGCAGCGCCGCCTCCACTGCCTTCGCATCCTTTGCTTGGGTTCCCGCCATACGCTGCTGAAGATAGCTGTCTGCTTCCAATGCAGCCCGCGATGCCTGAAGACGACCACTAGGGGGAGGCGGAGAGAGAAAAAAAAGGAAAAGGCAAGGGAACCTGACGGCCAAGTATTCTGTGGGGGGGGGAGAAATGGGGCACTTCGCCTTTAAATGCTTAATTGGGCTCGGCTGTTGCGGGGGGACTCGGCTTTTTACTGGTCAGCAGCTACAGAAGTCCCCACTCCTTGCCAGGACACCTCCCGCACTGGATCGGGCTCCGGATTAAGGTGAGGAGGTTGGGAGGGGCCGGGGCTAGGCGCTCTCTGCGATAGATCCAGCTTCTTCAGGAATGCGTCGCCATCTTCTGCCTTCCTCAGCGTGTTTGCGACCCCGTTTTTTATGACGAGCAGGGCAAACGGGAACAGCCACCGGTACCGGATCCCTTTCTCTTGCAGTATCTTTGTTACGGGGCCCAGGTTCCTGCGTCTGGCAAGGGTAGCTGGCGAAAGATCTTGAAAGATCTGAAGCTTTAATCCCTCGAACTCCAGGGACCTCGCCTCCCTTGCAATCTGGCAGATAGCGTCTTTGATGCGGTAATAGTGGAACCGCACTATTATGTCTCCACGGGGGGTCTCCTGCTTGTGGTTTTGAACGAAGTGCTCGGTGGCAATGGTCTAAATGTAAGTCCTGTTCAGATTTATCTGGGAGCAAATGCTCCAGCCATTTTTGCACGAAGTCCTCGTGGTCAGTGATGGTTTCTGGGACTCCCCTTATGCTAACATTTTTCCTGCGGTCCCGGTTCTCGGAATCCTCCTGCTTATCTGCTATCTCGCGGAACTTGTCTGCTAGTTGGGAGACTGTTTTGTTAGTTTGCACGATGGCCCTCGTGTTAGCTTCCATTTTTATCTCGAGGGTCTCGATCCGTTCGCCCACCGCATCCAGGTCTCTCCGCAGGTTCCACAGTTCCTTGCGAAAAAAGTTCTTCATCTCCCCACAAAATTCTCGGAGATCCTTTCTTCTGACCAGTTGCTGGTCATTTGCCTGAGGGGTCAGTGTCTCACTGTCAGACTCTGATTGCATAGTCGGTGTGGGTGAGATGGAGCTTCCTGCTGTCGACGGAGTGGTTTTATTAAAATATAGCTTGACCGAGGGGTCCTTTTGTTTCGATTTTGCCTTGGCTGGCATCCCCAGGTATTCCGCTGAGTATATCAGCCCTCGGGAGGATTTTATGTTGATTATTGTTGTCACTGTGATATATAATTCTTGCTAGTGTGAAGGGAGCTAGATCGCTATGCTGCCATTCACCCTGGCTTCCTGTATGCGCCTCCCAATCCTTGGGAAGTTTTAAGCTAAGAGCCATAGATTTAGAGTGGTTAATTTTGTATCCTGAAAGGGAGCCAAACTCAGATAGAGCTTGGAAAAGGTTGGGGAGTGAGATAAGAGGATTTGAGAGCGTCAATAGTATGTCATCCGCATAGAGAGCTATCTTGAATTCCTTCTGTCCAACATAGATACCTGTGATATGGGTTTCATTCTTATCTGGCAGGCTAATGGTTCTATTGCCAAAGCAAACAACAAGGGGGACAGAGGGCACCCATGTCTTGTTCCGTTCGATATTGGGAAAGGGTCAAACAAGGAGTTATTCGTTTTTACTATGGCTGTTGGAACAGAGTATAGCGTGTTTATGCAATTTAAGATTTTGGGAGTAAATCCCATTTGTGAGAGTGTGGCCTTCATAAACTGCCAATCCAGCCGATCAAAAGCTTTTTCAGAGTCTAGTGAAAGTAATAATGATGAGCGTGTGGTTTGTTTTGCTACATGTATTAAGTTCCCCGTTCTCCTTGTGTTGTCAAGGGCTTGCCTGCCCAAAACAAAGCCAACCTGGTCCGGATGGATCAATCTTGGAAGAATATTGTTTAATCTAGTGGCCAAGATTTTTTTTGCGTATAATTTTAGAACTGTATTTAACAGAGATATAGGTCTGTAGCTAGAGCACATCATGGGATCTTTTCCATCTTTTGGGATTACGACTATGGTTGCTCGTAGCTTATCTCTGGGTGGGAGGAGGCCTTAAAGCATCTCATTAAATACCTTGGTTAAGTGTGGGAGGAGTATTATGGAGAATTTTTTGTAGTAAAGATTTGAAAATCCATCCGGACCAGGGGCCTTCCCATTTTTCAAAGATTTTCTAGCCTCCAAGATTTCAGGGGGTTCTATAGTTTTTTCAAGATTTAGTATATCTTCTGGTTCCAGTGTGGGGAGCCGGCATTGAGTTAGAAAGTTTTGAATTTTTTTCGCTTTTTTGTTTTTAGCCGATTCTCCCACTTGGCCAGGCAGATTGTAAAGAGATGCATAATATTCCTTAAAAGCATCACTTATAACTTTGGGGCTATGAGATATCTTTCCATTTTTAGTATAAATATTATGGATCTTAGCTTTAACCTGCTTTTGTTTTAGCTTAAGTGCCAGCATTTTATCTGCCTTATTGCTTTTTTCGTAGTTTTTCTGTTGGGTCCATCGTATAGCTCTCTCTGCGTTTGTCACTAACAAAAGATTTAATTGCCCTCTAACTGAGATTATTTGTCTATAGTTTTTTCGGGAGGGATTTGCTTTATGGATACTTTCTAGTTCTGATAACTTTTGTGTTAATGTCACAATGTGTTCCACTTTTTCCTTCTTTTTCCGAGAAGCCAGAGCAATCAGCTTACCTCTAAGAACAGATTTATGGGCCTCCCAAAGGGTAAAAGGGGAAACGTCCGGGGTGTTATTTATATCAAAATATTGGACCAGTTCCCCTTCCAATTGTTGGAGATTTTGTGGGTTCAACAGTAATGATTCATTTAAGGACCACAACCTTGTTTTATTTTTGGTTGTGAGGCCACCCAATTTAGTTATAATTGTAGAGTGGTCTGACCAAGCAGAGGGGGCAATTGTTGCTGAAGAAATGTCATCACTAATTTGTTGGTCAATTAAAATATAGTCTACACGTGAATAACTATTATGGGGATGAGAGAAGAAGGAAACATCTTTTTCCTTATTGTTCATTAATCTCCAGGAGTCTACTACCATCAGATCCCTGGTCATGGAAACAAGTCCACGGGTGGAGGGGACTATCTTTTGTGGTGATGGAAGACTGGGAAATGTATATAAATTTGGGTCCATGATTGCATTTAAATCCCCTGCAAGAATTAGAAAACCTTTCTGGAAAGAGTATATTAAATTTGTGAGCTCCCGGAAAAAGGATTCTTGATTTTCGTTAGGGGCATAGATGTTAGCTATTGTTAGATGGGTAGAGTCTAGTAATCCTGTAACAATTAAAATTCTCCCAGCAGGATAATTTTTAATTTTGTCTACTTTGAAGTTTAGATTTTTATGGAAAAGTGTAGCCACCCATTTTTTTTTGTATGGGATGATGAGTGATAGATTAGAGGGCAGTCGCTACTGTACAGCAGTGATTGATCCTCCTTTCTCAGATGCGTTTCTTGTAACAAAATGATATCTCCTGCTAGTCTTTTAGCCTCTGAAAGGGCTATTCGTCTCTTACGGGGGGTATTGGTGTTTTGGGAAATTATATTAATCGGCATAGTGATGCTTTAAAGGTCTATGATACAGGTGAACAGAGTGATGACTTACTGTAAATATAGCAGAAGAAACAGTATCTTAACTATTGTAAACAGTCTGTATCGTGAACATACACCTTGAGAGATACACATATTAACTTTCTGCAGTAACAAATGCTTGTAGAACTGGGTGTGGGGAGAGGGTGGACAATGCCTTTATTAATGGCCTGATTAACCCCTCAATCGCCACAGTGTGTCAGTCGTACATGGGTGTTCGGCCTCACAGCTGGAGAGTGTTGCCCCTGATTGGGTCCACCAGACTTTGCACGGTCTGGACAATCTGGTCTGATGTTATATAGGTAACACCTCCTCTCATACTTCAACTCTGCAGCTTTGGGTGTGCTGCAATCTCCTGCAGGCTTGTTCGTCCACTGAGGGGTGGTTTTGCTCTCCTGGACGGAGTGGGCGTGTCTTTGGTAGCCCTCTATTTGTTGATCACAGTTCAACTGGTCACAAATTCATCAGTCATCTTAGCAGCTTCCACATGGGTTTTAGGTTTACGGTCAAAAGATCAAGAAGATCAAGTCCAATAGTGTGTGGAACTTGGTAACCCCACAACCATCCACCCACTGGATCCCATGCAATGCCATGCGGGCCCCATGCCGTACATAGGACTCCCTGTGGTACTTCTCACCTGTCCAGAACGTGCCCCGGTAAGCTTCTGGGGTGAGGGAATATTGGGGGAGCAACATAGCCTTTACATGGTGTGAAGCTGACACTACATTGCAGTCTCTTTTATCACAAATGAGGCAGGAAATGCTGTATTTCTCTATACTTGGGGTTTATTTACAGGAATAAATAATACGAATAGGCCCACCGCCCCTTTAAGAAAACCAAATAAAATCCTATCCCATACAGTGAACTTACTGACTTCTCAGGCCCTTACTATAAGGGCTGCCAGCTAAGCCGGTTGTCAGCCCAAAAAATGCCCTGGCACAGGCAATACAGTAACAGCACAGTATTTGTAAACAATAGAAAGGGTCTTGCTAATCTTAGTCCATCTGGTGATGTCCCTGCTTCAGCACAGTCTATCGTCCTTCCTTCTTCACTTTGGGATTCAATCCCACGGGAGCTCAGGGAAACTCCTGTGTTCCTCTGTAACCAGCTGTCACTGCTTCAGCACAGCTCTGTCAGCAGTGTCTCTCACGCTTCTTTAGTCAGCCTCGTTAGGTGGGTAGCTCCTCTGTCTCTCCCCTTCTCTGGGGAAAACTGTCTCTCAGTGCCTTGCTGCTTCCATACTCTTAAGGCACTTCCTGATCATTCAGAGTAGGCAGATTAGCTTCAGCTGTTGCTTTTCTCTAGGGAGGATTAAATTAACTCTCTGTGGTGAAAAAAGTCCAATAGCTGCCCCATTCAGCCCCTAGAGGACAGCGATGGCACCACATATCCGTCCCCCCAGCGAAACATTATCCTGTGAGCGGCCTGTGCACAAATCCTGTGCACCCACCTCTTTGTCAGACATCGGCCCTTCCCTCCCCCTTCTTTTTTTCTTGCCTTCCAATTTAGGCATTTTCTTTTTGGGGTAATTGCCAGGCCATCTGGGCCTGAAGACTGGTACCTCACTACCTCCTTGTCTTTTGCCATCTGTGCAGTCTTTCTCCTTTTACGATCCCGGGCACACTTCCGTCTCATTCGCGGCTGTCTCTTCACAGTGACTGCCCTCATGGCAAGGAATCCACTTTGGGTCCCCTGGGCACTGCAGTATGACTGGATTCCCACTGTGCTACTCCATAGCACTTTGGTCTTCCCATTCTGTGACTTGTGTAAAGTAGACTGTAGTACTGCAAAGGTATTGCAGTCATTTTTCCTTGAGCGCGTCACTTGCCTAGGCAGTTCAAGCTTTGTAATCTTATTTTCCAACTGAGCATTGTCCCCAGTTCTCATGGTACCGTTGTCTTCACGGGCATTCGTTTCTGTGGGATACAGACGCTTGGGCTGGGCCAATAACTTTTTCTCCAACTTCAGATGAGAAACCTCCTGCTGGGCAGCAGTAGAGTCCAACATAGCATCATGCTCAGTCTTTAGGGCCTTGAGTATCTCGTCCAGATCACACTTTTAATTCTCTGCCATCTTGCAGCCAGCACGCTCAGACTCCAGGTCCTTCCTCAGGTCATGAAGCTGTCCTTCTGCATTTATTTTTTCACTTGGTGTAGCTGTAAGTTCAGCTTCTTTGGCGTTGAGTCGCCATTCCACATCTACTAGCTGTTTCAGCGCAAGGCTTAAACATGTTTCTTTTCCTCTATTACTGACCTGCTCTAGCCGGTGCTCCTCCCAGACCTTGTCCAGCTCCAGATCCAGCTGCAGTCAGGCCCTCTCATTGGCCATGTGGTCCAGCAGCTTGCGGCCATCTTGGTTTCATAGCGTAATGTCGGGCAAGCCACCTGATGGACGGTCACCTCCTCCTTCTTGGCGACCTATATTTTGCGCTAAGCAATCTGCATCTGCAGGACTTCAGTTTGATCCTTCAAGTCCCCTCTCAGGGCCTTCACCTCTTCACGGTGCTTGCCCTGGGCTTGTGTCAGAGCCTCCTTCATCTTTTGGAGCTCTGCAGTTTTTGTCTCTAGTATCACCGCTGCTTCTGTTTTCCAGGCTTCTTTCTCCTTGGCATACTGACTCATGGGGATGGATTTGCCTCTCTGCTTCTCCAGCTCTTGCTCCAGTCTCTGGACCTTCTCGCGCTCCCTCTCATACAGAATCACCTGGCTTCCAAGCTCCGTCCCCAGCGATGCTCTTGTGGTGTACAGCATGGCTCTCAGCTCCTCATGTTGCTCTGTAGGGACATACTAGGTACTCAGCCGTTCCTGTAGCACTCTATGCTTCTCCTTGGCCACGTGCAGACATGCACGTAGCTCTTGCAGCTGGCTCTGCCATAGGTGCGCAGCTTATGTGTGCTGCTCCAGGGAGACACGTTGCATTGTCTCTGCATTCTGCAGTGCTTCCTTCACCTCTAACGTTTCCTGGATCAATTGCTTCTCAACTTTTCCTGCTTGGTGAAGCTTCTTATCACCTTTAGTGATTTGATAAGTCAAGTCTGATTTTTTCTGTGTCAGACTTACATTCTCCTTCTTTACTGTCTCTAAATCCCTCAGGGCATTCTCATGGGTTTCTTTCAACAAACCCAGCTTTGTGTTTAGACTGTGGCCCTCCCGGTGTGAGTTTTCCAGCTCTGTTTTGAGCGCGAGCCTCTTATTGAGATACTTTTAACTCTGTGATGAAGTTTTGAACGTCTTTCTGGGACATCTCATAGTACAGTTTCCAGTCAGGACTTGTCCTCTTTGATTCGCTCGGCTCTCTGCACCTAGCGGCAGCCTCTGCCATCTCTAGGCGTGTCGTCATTCCCGTGACTATTGCGCCAAACACTCTGGGCTGCAGCTCATCTCGGGTCTGGTGTAGGGACATCATCATCTGTTGCAATCTCTGTTTAACATAGCAATATTCTCATCATGGCTCTGCTGTAACTTCTGCTTTAAGGTAGCAATACTGGGCACATATTCTCTCTCATCACCGTCATCATCATCAGCGTCACCATCCTGCCTGAAGGGACAGTCTTTGGTATGGTTCAGCTTTTCACACCATAAACATCTCTGGTGCGGTTCCTTTTGTGGAACACGCCAGGATACCCATTCCTGAAAGGACATTGTTTTGTGTGGCCAGGCATATTACACATAAAACACATTGTATCCTCCATTTTCTACCTTCAGGTGTATTCTTCACCTTGAAATACTGGAGGCGCTATTTCATTTATACACAGCACTTGCTAGCTGCAAATTCACTCGCTTGAGCAAAAAGCATTAGCTTTACACACAGCACTTGCAAGATGCAATTTTCACTTCAGAAAAAAAATGGTTTTCTGCTTGAGTTCAGCACCTTTACAGTAAAACTTCTGACCTCTGGGTGCTATTGCATCCACACATCACACATTATCTGTGCATGCTGTAAGCACAACTGGTCCTACACATTGGGACAATCTATGATTGGTTTTCAATAAAGTTGGGCGGCCATTTTAAATCCCCGCATTTATCTTCAAAACCACAGTTTCCGCTGCTTGGTGCCTTAGGGACTGCCTGCATTCTCCACCATATTGTAATGCCGACACCACATTGCAGTCTCTTTTATCCCAAATGAGGCAGTAAACGCTGTATTTCTCTATATTTGGGGTTTATTACAGGGATAAATAATACGAATAGGTCCACCGCCCCTTTAAATAAACCAAATAAAATCCTATCCCATTCAGGGAACTTACTGACTTCTCAGGCCCTTACTATCAGGGCCGCCAGCTAAGCTGGTTGTCAGCCCAAAACATGCCCTAGCACAGGCAATACAGTAACAGCACAGTCTTTGTAAACAATAGAAAGGGTCTTGCTTATCTTAGTCCATCTGGTGATGTCCCTGCTTCAGCACAGTCTATTGTCCTTCCTTCTTCACTTTGGGATTCAACCCCACGGGAGCTCAGGGAAACTCCTGTGTTCCTCTGTAACCAGCCATCACTGCTTCAGCACAGCTCTCTCAGCAGTGTCTCTCACGCTTCTTTAGCCAGCCTCTGTTAGCTGGGGAGCTCCTCTGTCTCCCCCTTCTCTGGGGAAAACTGTCTCTCAGTGCCTTGTTGCTTCCATACTCTTAAGGCACTTCCTGATCATTCAGAGTAGGCAGATTAGCTTCAACTGCTGCTTTTCTCTACAGAGGATTAAATTAACTCTCTGTGGTGAAAAAGTCCAATAGCTGCCCCATTCAGCCGCTAGAGGACAGCGATGGCACCACAATGGCTATAATCATTGCCATCTTTGGGAGGGATAGCCTGCATAATCTCATTGGCCACACGGGACAATAAAGGGTTTAGTTTCAAAGCCCAGTCCTGTTGCGACACCCGGTACCATCAAGATTGGGTTTTAAAGTCTCTCAAGAATCCGTAGATCATGTCGTTGCCATCAACAAATTTGTTAAAACTGTGGTTGTCCACTCGGGGGTTGCCTTGCTCCTTGTTCATCCAGTGTGAGTTGGGGGATGCTGTTTCGTGCACTGCTGCAAGAGTCCGAATCCGCTCATATGTGGTAGCCCACACTCCCCATGAGGTTAGGAGTGTAGTGATGCCAGGGATGTCCGGCCCAGTAACCACATGGTTAACACTGCCGCACTCCCAGGAATCAGTCCTCCAAAATTATCCTGGTTTTATCCTGCTCCCTCCCCATGTCCTTCCATCACCTGGGCTGGAATAACCTCCTGCACCCTGGGTTGACTTGTGACCACTGCAACTGCAGCTGAGGAGCCATTTCCCTCTGGTGAAGCAATACTGGCTTCGTGAAACTCCAAGACCTACTCCAGCTGTGTCTATGACCGACTGTCCGTCGGTAGCCGGAAGCTTTCACACTTGGTTACAATCTTGGCACGGTCCCATCCTGATCGCTTGTACATGTTCACCCGCAGGCACAAAGCTAAGGGAAAAGAGAACCTGTGTTTTCCGTGCCTTGTGAAACGTGTGTAAGTTACCTCTTATTTTGGGAGCTCGCAATCTTCAAGTTTCCCGTTATGTTTAAGACCCCGAAGGATTTTATAACATTGGCTCAATCGATTCCACCACTGCCACCAGCTAATATAAAGCTTGTCACTTGAGACCAGGTTTATCAACACCTTTTTATACTGGGATCATATGAATGAGCAAAGCAAGGAGGTAAAATAAATTGTAAATTATTTCAGATAAAGACACACACAATGTTACACAATTTGCACGGTTAACATACTTACTGGGAACGGGGCTAACGAAAAAACTTTTCCTTTATATAAAAATCACAAATATTACCTCTGTAGGAGCCCTTTCCAATGACCGGGAGGTACACACAAAATCCTGGAACTGATTTCGGCACGGAAAGCCAGCCACAACTGCTACGTTCTCAAAAAGCGCAGCATAAAACATTTTCTCATTCAAAATCTTTGAAGCCGGCTCGCATCTATTAAGCACAGAGCATCTTTGAATTTGCCACTGTTGGTTTGGCGCTTGGAATCTGCCTTCTTGATTGGCTGCAAGGTTTCTTATGGGTTTCATTGTCTCATTCACAAAACTCTACAGCCTATCAGAGCGTGGGAATTCTCCTGCCAGCCAATCTCTTTGCAGTATTTGTAAACAATAGAAAGGGTCTTGCTAATCTTAGTCCATCTGGCGATGTCCCTGCTTCAGCACAGTCTATTGTCCTTCCTTCTTCACTTTGGGATTCAATCCCACGGGAGCTCAGGGAAACTCCTGTGTTCCTCTGTAACCAGCTGTCACTGCTTCAGCACAGCTCTGTCAGCAGTGTCTCTCACGCTTCTTTAGTCAGCCTCGTTAGGTGGGGAGCTCCTCTGTCTCCCCCCTTCTCTGGGGAAAACTGTCTCTCAGTGCCTTGCTGCTTCCATACTCTTAAGGCACTTCCTGATCATTCAGAGTAGGCAGATTAGCTTCAGCTGCTGCTTTTCTCTAGGGAGGATTAAATTAACTCTCTGTGGTGAAAAAAGTCCAATAGCTGCCCCATTCAGCCCCTAGTGGACAGCAATGGCACCACATATCCCTCCCCCCAGCGAAACATTATCCTGTTTGCGGCCTGTGCACAATTCCTGTGCACCCACCTCTTTGTCAGACATCGGCCCTTCCCTCCCCCTTCTTTTTTTCTTGCCTTCCAATTTAGGCATTTTCTTTTTGGGGTAATTGCCAGGCCATCTGGGCCTGAAGACTGGTACCTCACTACCTCCTTGTCTTTTGCCATCTGTGCAGTCTTTCTCCTTTTACGCTCCCGGGCACACTTCCGTCTCATTCGCGGCTGTCTCTTCACAGTGACTGCCCTCATGGCAAGGAATCCACTTTGGGTCCCCTGGGCACTGCAGTATGACTGGATTCCCACTCTGCTACTCCATAGCACCTTGGTCTTCCCATTCTGTGCCTTGTGTAAAGTAGACTGTAGTACTGCAAAGGTATTGCAGTCATTTTTCCTTGAGCGCGTCACTTGCCTAGGCAGTTCAAGCTTTGTAATCTTATTTTCCAACTGAGCATTGTCCCCAGTTCTCATGGTACCGTTGTCTTCACGGGCATTCGTTTCTGTGGGATACAGACGCTTGGGCTGGGCCAATAACTTTTTCTCCAAATTCAGCTGAGAAACCTCCTGCTGGGCAGCAGTAGAGTCCAACATAGCATCATCCTCAGTCTTTAGGGCCTCGAGTATCTCGTCCAGATCACACTTTTGTTTCTCTGCCATCTTGCAGCCAGCACGCTCAGACTCCAGGTCCTTCCTCAGGTCAGGAATCTGTCCTTCTGCATTTATTTTTTCAATTGGTGCAGCTGTAAGTTCAGCTTCTTTGGCGTTGAGTCGCGATTCCACATCTACTAGCTGTTTCAGCGCAAGGCTTAAACATGTTTCTTTTCCTCTATTACTGACCTGCTCTAGCCGGTGCTCCTCCCAGACCTTGTCCAGCTCCAGCTCCAGCTCCAGCTGCAGTCGGGCCCTCTCATTGGCCATGTGGTCCAGCAGCTTGTGGCCATCTTGGTTTCATAGCGCAATGTCGGGCAAGCCACCTGATGGACGGTCACCTCCTCCTTCTTGGCGACCTATATTTTGCACTAAGCAATCTGCGTCTGCAGAACTTCAGTTTGATCCTTCAAGTCCCCTCTCAGGGCCCTCACTCCTTCACGGTGCTTGCTCTGGGCTTGCGTCAGCGCCTCCTTCATCTTTTGGAGCTCTGCAGTTTTTGTCGCCAGTATCACCGCTGCTTCTGTTTTCCAGGCTTCTTTCTCCTTGGCATACCGACTCATGGGGAGAGGGAGTGGCTCAGTGAGAAAAGACACTGACTGGCACTGAGAGTTTGAAGCAGGGGAGCCTGGTTCAATTCCCGGTGTCAGCTTCTTGTGACCTTGGGCAAGTCACTTTATCTCCCTGTGCCTCAGGCACCAAAAACATAGATTGTAAGTTCCTCGGAGCAGGGACCTGTGCCTGCAAAATGTCTCTGTAAAGCGCTGCGTACAACTAGCAGCGCTATACAAGAACATGCTATTATTATATTATTATATTATTATATTATTATATTATTATGGGGATGGATTTGCCTCTCTGCTTCTCCAGCTCTTGCTCCAGTCTCTGGACCTTCTCGTTCTCCCTCTCATACAGAATCACCTGGCTTCCAAGCTCCGTCCCCAGCGATGCTCTTGTGGCGTACAGCGTGGCTCTCAGCTCCTCATGTTGCTCTGTAGGGACATACTAGGTACTCAGTCGTTCCTGTAGCACTCTCTGCTTCTCCTTGGCCGCGTGCAGACATGCACATAGCTCTTGCAGCTGGCTCTGCCATAGGTGTGCTGCTCCAGGGAGACAAGTTGCATCCTCTCTGCATTCTGCAGTGCTTCCTGCACCTCTAACGTTTCCTGGATCAATTGCTTCTCCACTTTTCCTGCTTGGTGAAGCTTCTTATCACTTTTACTGATTTGATAAGTCAAGTTTGATTTTTTCTGTGTCAGACTTACATTCTCCTTCTTTACTGTCTCTAAATCCCTCAGGGCATTCTCATGGGTTTCTTTCAACAAACCCAGCTTTGTGTTTAGACTGTGGCCCTCCCGGTGTGAGTTTTCCAGCTCTGTTTTGAGCGCGAGCCTCTTATTGAGATACTTGTAACTCTGTGATGAAGTTTTGAACGTCTTTCTGGGACATCTCATAGTACAGTTTCCAGTCAGGACTTGTCCTCTTTGATTCGCTCGGCTCTCTGCACCTAGCGGCAGCCTCTGCCATCTCTAGGCGTGTCGTCATTCCCGTGACTATTGCGCCAAACACTCTGGGCTGCAGCTCATCTCGGGTCTGGTGTAGGGACATCATCATCTGTTGCAATCTCTGTTTAACATAGCAATATTCTCATCATGGCTCTGCTGTAACTTCTGCTTGAAGGTAGCAATACTGGGCACACATTCTCTCTCATCACCGTCATCATCATCAGCGTCACCATCCTGATTGAAGGGACAGTCTTTGGTATGGTTCAGCTTTTCACACCATAAACATCTCTGGTGCGGTTCCTTTTGTGGGACACGCCAGGATACCCATTCCTGAAAGGACATTGTTTTGTGTGGCCAGGCATATTACACATAAAACACATTGTATCCTCCATTTTCTACCTTCAGGTGTATTCTTCACCTTGAACTACTGAAGGCGCTATTTCATTTATACACAGCACTTGCTAGCTGCAAATTCACTCGCTTCAGAAAAAGGCATTACCTTTACACACAGCACTTGCAAGATGCAATTTTCACTTCAGAAAAAAAAATGGTTTTCTGCTTGAGTTCAGTACCTTTACAGTAAATCTTCTGACCTCTGGGTGCTATTGCATCCACACATCACACATTCTCTGTGCATGCTGTAAGCACAACTGGTCCTACACATTGGGACAAACTTTGATTGGTTTTCAATTAAGTTGGGCGGCCATTTTAAATCCCCGCATTTATCTTCAAAACCACAGTTTCCGCTGCTTGGTGCCTTAGAGACTGCCTGCATTATCCACCAATTTGTGATGCCGACACCACATTACAGTCTCTTTTATCCCAAATGAGGCAGTAAACGCTGTATTTCTCTATATTTGGGGTTTATTACAGGGATAAATAATACGAATAGGACCACCGCCCCTTTAAATAAACCAAATAAAATCCTATCCCATTCAGGGAACTTACTGACTTCTCAGACCCTTACTTTCAGGGCCGCCAGCTAAGCCGGTTGTCAGCCCAAAACATGCCCTGGCACAGGCAATACAGTAACAGCACAGTTTTTGTAAACAATAGAAAGGGTCTTGCTTATCTTAGGCCATCTGGTGATGTCCCTTCTTCAGCACAGTCTATTGTCCTTCCTTCTTCACTTTGGGTTTCAACCCCACGGGAGCTCAGGGAAACTCCTGTGTTCCTCTGTAACCAACCGTCACTGCTTCAGCACAGTTCTCTCAGCAGTGTCTCTCACGCTTCTTTAGCCAGCCTCTGTTAGCTGGGGAGCTCCTCTGTCTCCCCCTTCTGTGGGGAAAACTGTGTCTCAGTGCCTTGTTGCTTCCATACTCTTAAGGCACTTCCTGATCATTCAGAGTAGGCAGGTTAGCTTCAACTGCTGCTTTTCTCTAGGGAGGATTAAATTAACTCTCTGTGGTGAAAAAGTCCAATAGCTGCCCCATTCAGCCACTAGAGGACAGCGATGGCACCACAATGACTATAATCATTTCCATCTTTGGGAGGGATAGCCTGCATAATCTCATTGGCCACACGGGACAATAAAGGGTTTCGTCTCAAAACCCAGTCCTGTTGCGGCACCCGGTACCGTCAAGATTGGGTTTCAAAGTCTCTCAAGAATCCATAGATCATGCCGTTGCCATCAACAAATTTGTTCAAACTGTGGTTGTCCACTCGGGGGTTGCCTTGCTCCTTGTTCATCCAGTGTGAGTTGGGGGACGCTGTTTCATGGACTGCTGCAAGAGTCTGAATCTGCTCATCTGTGGTAGCCCACACTCCCCATGAGGTTAGGAGTGTAGTGATGCCAGGGATGTCCGGCCCGGTAACCACATGGTTAACACTGCCGCACTCCCAGGAATCAGTCCTCCAAAATTATCTTGGTTGTTTCCCGCTCCCTCCCCATGTCCTTCCATCACCTGGGCTGGAATAACCTCCTGCACCCTGGGTTGACTTGTGACCACTGCAACTGCAGCTGAGGGGCCATTTCCCTTTGGTGAAGCAATACTGGCTTCGTGAAACTCCAAGTCCTCCTCCAGCTGTGTCTACAGTATGACCGACTGTCCGTCGGTAGCCGGAAGCTTTCACACTTGGTTACAATCTTGGCTCGGTCCCATCCTGATCGCTTGTACATGTTCACCCGCAGGCACAAAGCTAAGGGAAAAGAGAACCCGTGTTTTCCGTGCCTTGTGAAATGTGTGTAAGTTACCTCTTATTTTGGGAGCTCGGAATCTTCGAGTTTCCAGTTATGTTTAAGACCCCGAAGGATTTTATAACATTGGCTCAATCGATTCCACCGCTGCCACCAGTTAATATAAAGCTTGTCACGGGAGACCAGGTTTATCAACACATTTTTATACTGGGATCATATGAATGAGCAAAGCAAGGAGGTAAAATAAATTGTAAATTATTTCAGATAAAGACACACACAATGTTACACAATTTGCACGGTTAACATATTTACTGGGGACGGGTCTAACGAAAAAACTTTTCCTTTATATAAAAATCACAAATATTACCTCTGTAGGAGCCCTTTCCAATGACGGGGAGGTACACACAAAATCCTGGAACTGATTTCGGCACGGAAAGCCAGCCACAACTGCTACGTTCTCAAAAAGCACAACATAAAACATTTTCTCACTCAAAATCTTTGAAGCCGGCTCGCATCTATTAAGCACAGAGAATCTTTGAATTTGCTGCTGTTGGTGTGGCGCTTGGAATCTGCCTTCTTGATTGGCTGCAAGGTTTCTTATGGGTTTCATTGTCCCATTCACAAACCTCTACAGCCTATCAGAGCGTGGGAATTCTCCTGCCAGCCAATCACCGATGTGCCGGTATTGTAAAACTGGGTGAGCACCTTTTCTGATTCTGCAAAGGGGCATGCGCCAACCTGACACTTCCGCCTCTTTGCATACTGAGCCCACCCGCTATCCAGGCTCCACAGAGTCTGGGCACTGGCAAATGGTAGCCGGATAGCCCTGTTTTAGCCCAGGATGCTGGTTGTAAATGTGCATATAAGGGGGGACTCCATTTTGATTGCTGGATAACCATTTTTCTATAACTATTCTGTACTAACGTTTAAGTCTCAGGAACTAATCACATGCCATATGCCATATGTAATTGTGCTGTGCAGGCAGGTCTGAGAATGTGACTTGACCTGTCACCTACTTATCTTTAGCTGAACTATGTTTGTTCAGACTCATTCAGACTTATTTTGCCCTGTAGAAAACAGGAACTTGTCTTCAGCCGTACTGGGCATAAGTTACACAACAATGCATTTCACAACATACTGCCATTTCCTTAACGGCCTCCTAACTAGGAAATGTGCCCCTTTCTCAGACCATAAACTGTCTAACTGTCATTTTGCTGAGATAGACAGATTGTGAAGTAAAAGGGGAAGTATGTTCTCATATCTGTGTTTTTCTATGCCCAAGTTTGCTATATAAACTGGCTGTAACCCTTCAATAAATGAGAGAGAACAGTTTTCTGACAAAGCTTCCTTGGTGGTTGTCTGACTCAATTACTGCTTTCTCCCGAGCTCGTCCACCATTTTGTTTTCCCAGGTCATCAGCGCTATAAGAGTGGGGTTAAATCCTCCGGAGGTGGAGTCGTCCTTGAGTTGGCAGACGGTGTATTTTCACGCTAAGACGTTGGAGAATACAAAGGGCACTTATTTTCACAGTTTTCTAAAAAAAAAAAAACCCTGATCCCTTAACCTTTCCTAGGTCACAGGCTCTGAGGCAATCTCCGATAAAGAAGTTCTTATGGCTTCATGGGGAACCCGAAGCAATAGGCTCCCTAGACCACTCCCTATTGATATGCCTGCCAGGCAGATCGGTACGGATGGGGAAGAGACGGACTCTAGGCAGGAATTAACCCCTGTCAGGGACCGTTCATGGGACAGGGAAAAGTCACAGGATGAATCAGAATCAGACACTGACACTGTGGCACAGGCATATGCAGGTCTGTCAAACAACGCTAAAAAAAAAAAAAAAAATGTGTTATAACTCCAAACTGCTGTATTTATATTTAACATAACGTAAGAAGAAAAAAAAAAAAAAAAGCAGAGAAGCTAAGAAAGCAAGGGAAAAGAAAGGACAGGAAGTGCTATGATTGTAAAGAGACAAGATATTTTTCCAGTAATTGCAAACCAGCCCCTAAGAAGGGAACCAGAGAATTTTTTTTAGTAGAATATTCTTGTCTAAATTCAGACGGGTCTTTCCCGCCGGTATTGAGAATCTCAAGTATTGTAAATCTTAGTGGAAAATATGTTTTGTGTGTAAATTCAAGGTAGGAAAATTAGTTTTTCCCCAGAATGTTTTATTAAATTTTATAAATATGGTAAAAAGGTTGATTGAGTAATCCCTGTGTGCTTGTATAATCTGAGTGAATCCTAACTATGTGAAAGTTTTATGTGCATTGAATAATATGAATGTCGGTTTATTGTATATATACAATTATTATCTAGGTACTTGCAAGTGTTTCTGAAATAAGAACATAATTAATTGCTCATGTTAAGTTTAAATTTTAAAGGTGAGAAACACCCCCACTAAAACGCAAACTAATCAATAATGGGAAAGGGAGAGTTTGACTGGTTATAGAGAAAAGGACAAAAAATGGGCAAATGTCAGAAAAAAAGGAAAAAAAAAATTATAATTCAGCCCGGTCACTGGTATATTTTGAGGATTTATTCGTTCTGGCCAGACGATGATTTCTTAAAACCAGAAAGACATCCTTTTCCAACTTCTCTATTTCCATGTCAAGAGAGCGAGAGGGAGAGAGAGAATCAGAATAGCAGCCCAGATAGCCCCCCTTCTCCAGTTGTAAAAAATGTGCGGAGATACATTTGAGACACGAAAATTAACCGAAGCTCTGTAGCTACAAATTAGGTTTAACTGTTTTATTAATATAGTTTGCGAGCAGGATCAAACAGTTTTGCATTGCCTTGTCTTGGTAATTTTTGTTGTATTATTTTTGTTTCTTTTGTGTGTCACATTTTATTCTCTTATCAGGCCGTGTGAGGAGCTGCATTTTTAGATGTCCCAAATTATATTGTAATGTAATTAACAGTTTTTTTTTCTTATCTATTTTGTTCCAAGGTTTTGGCAGGATGCCCAGAAAGCTATTTCAAGCTTGTTCCAATCCGAGAAAAAAAAAAAAGTTTTTAAATCTGTGTCTATAATTTCTTATATTACAGGATGTTTCTGTCAGAAGACAATAGTTGCTTATATTTATCTTCAGTAGTGTTTTCAGTGTTTTTAATGCAAATTTTATACCCAAAGGATTCAAGTTAGTTTAACTACAGATCAAACAACAATAGTTAGTTATGTTTTGAATGCTGTTATCCTTTCTGTAATATTGTTCATATATAAAATTATGTGAACAAAGGAGGGGTATTATTGCTGTTTATCATATAGCTGTCTATGCCCAGAAGTTAGATGGGTTAGTGCCCGGGATGAACGAAATCTGAAATTATTATTATTATTTTTAAGAATAATGCTGAGTGCCTTTTAAGGTTGGCAGTGTGCTCGGCACTTTTCAAAGAAATTATATTACAAGTAATTAGTTTGGAGTTCTATACAGAATTATTTTAGCCATTTTTTTTCTTTTGGTTTGGCAATAGCTGAGGCACCAATTTGAATGAATTTATATTGTAGCAAAGTCAAGACCACAGTGACTGTGTAGTAAAACAATTAGTAAGTATTGTATGCAACTGATATATTTTTGAGTCTCTCTAGGCACATGTCAAAGTTGAAAGTGCACCTACGAGAGATGGGTTAATGGTCAAGCATTTCCTACGCAAGAACGTTCTTCATCCCAGATGGAAAGGCGCTACTACTACTATTAAAAGTACTACTCATCACCACTACAGCAAATAAAGTGGCAGAGGTCTCTTTTTGGATCCACGTTACGCATATGAAACTTATCCCAGCACCACCCACAGTTGCTTCAATCTACACCGTATCCAAAGTGGAAAAGCCTAGAGACACAGCCAAAATTCCAGGCCTCAACATATGAACTTTGAACTTTTTAATAATCTTTTTTCTTTACAGGTTTTGTTATTTTAATTATAAATGTATAGTCTATTAGGTTTTTGTAAATAGTGTGCACACAAAGACGATAGGGTAGGAACAGGTATATTTTGTTTAGTAATTGTTATTTTGTTTTTATTGATTTGTGTATAGCATATATGCACACCTTTTGTCACACAATGGAATCCTAGTAAACAAAGCCCATATTTTATGTATAATATAATCCAATATACTATCTATATTCAATAGGTTGCACCCCAGGAAAAATGAGTGTTATATTTAACCCCTTGAGAAAAAGACAATATGATATAAGACATTTGTAGAACCATCTATAAGAAATTGGTTACGAAGGGTGTAGAAATAAGAGTTTGCCCTAGGGAAGATAGAACATTACCCTGCAACTAGAATAGTTTATGTTATTTGGGGAAAATAGTCCAGTGTTTAAAGGTAGAGATGACGGATGGGATTTGTTGGGACTTGGTGGTTGGATTAGTTCTCTGGAAGCGAAGCTATTGGATGCTTTTGTGTGTGTGTCTGTCCTACTCATCACTCTCTATGTATGTGTCATATGCAGTAAACTTTGATCAAGAAGTGCGTTGCACCCCCACCGACGCTATGCCTCTTTCCGGTGATGTCAGCAGTCCCCCAGAAGAAGAGACCGAGAAGAAATCAACTGTGCCGATATAATGGCCGAAAAAGAATGACAAGGCACAATTGGACAATCTCCTGGTCCAGCAGGACTATGCAATGGTTAACTGTTCTTTAAATAGACTGTCTCTAAAGAATAAGAGGGGACTAAGAAGATTGGATATGAGGCTATGAGGAAAGTGGGAGGTCACCCAGAGGCGTGTGTCAGCCACAAGGAAAGGATCATAAGTCAGCCATTTTTTACCATAGCAGCCATTTTGCTGTTTTGCCATTCTGAATAAATGCAGTATGAAAGATGCGTGCAAGATGGATATTTGTGCAATCGCTCCCGGTAGAAATTAGCCCCCACCAATTTTCACAAATTTTAGCCGCCATAATGTGCTAGTAGTTACAGAAGAGCAGTGTGAATAGTAATTTAGAAATTGGTAATAGGTTTTGTAGTAATAGTCAACTTGGTAAACAGAAAAGATATCATACCAGCCACACCGATATATATCTCTCTACAAACAAGAACTCCTGTGGCCATATATATATATATATATTTTTATTTTCTTCGGACCCCCAAAACCTGCACCACTATTTCAGTACGACAAAGTATATCAACAATATCAAAAACAATATAGTAGTTGTTAGGTTATGGACCCACGACAAAATGAGGGAAAGAGAATTGTTATGGGACTGATATTTATCGTTTGCATATTTGTAGTATTAGTTGTTATTATTTCATGTTACAAATTTATGTGTTTATCTTTATGTAAAATGATTATGCCTTTTGGTAAGTCAGTTGATCACACAAATGCATCACTGAACGTTAATACCCCCATTCACAATTTCCCAAATATGATACATAACTCTGGACCTACTGCCACTAGAGTCCAGATACCTTTGATGGATTATGATAACATTCAAATCCAATACGAGACCCCCATATCCTAGAGGTTAATTGTCATTTTCTGATGACAAAAGGGGGGATTGTAAATGTGCATATAAGGGGGGACTCCATTTTGATTGCTGGATAACCATTTTTCTATAACTATTCTGTACTAACGTTTAAGTCTCAGGAACTAATCACATGCCATATGCAATTGTGCTGTGCAGGCAGGTCTGAGAAATGTGACTTGACCTGTCACCTAATTATCTTTAGATGAACTATGTTTGTTCAGACTTATTCAGACTTATTTTTGCCCTGTGGAAAACAGGAACTTGTCTTCAGCCGTACCGGGCATAAGTTACACAACAATGCATTTCACAATATACTGCCATTTCCTTAGCGGCCTCCTAAATCGGTATTGAGCCCCTTTCTCAGACCATAAATTGTCTAACTGTCATTTTGCTGATATAGACAGACTGGGAAGTAAAAGGGGAAGTATGTTCTCATATCTGTGCTATTTTCTATGCTCAAGTTTGCTATATAAACCGGCTGTAGACCTTCAATAAATGAGAGAACAGTTTTCTGACAAAGCTTCCTTGGTGGTTGTCTGACTCAATTACTGTCTTCTCCCGAGCTCGTCCGCCATTTTGTTTTCCCAGATCATCAGCGCTATAAGAGTGGGTTAAATCCTCCGGAGGTTTGAAGTCATCTCGAGTCGGGCAGACGGTGTATTTTCACGCTAAGACGTTGGAGAATACAAAAGGGCACTATTTATTTTCATCTACAAATGAAAAGAAACTGCAGGAGATTGTGCAAGGGTTCCCAGCGTGTTTAAGACAAGTAGCTGCATGCGCTATTTTGGTAGAAGCAGTACAAACTATTGTGCTGTCACACAAACTAACCTTGCATACATCACACCAGGTCCTACATGTTCTCAAGAACCTCACTACGCAGCACATGACCGCACAGCGTAGAACAGGGTATGAAACTATCCTCACATCTACCTCAAACCTCACTGTCAAATATCACCCACCACACACTGGTCCTGCTCAAATTCTGTCTAAACTGTTACTACACAACTCTGACATAGGCAATGAAGATCATGACTGCCTACAAAACATACACAACACGACATCAGTAAGGAGCGACTTAGAAAGTACGCCCCTTAAGGAGGGAGATGTATTGTTTGTAGATGGGTCATGCTCTAAGCCCTCAGATGGAGTATATCTGACGGGATTTGCAGTAGTTAGGTTACCAGACACAGTAATCTGTTCTGGAGCGTTACCGTTTGTTTCAGCTCAAGCAGCAGAATTAATAGCATTGACCGAAGCATGTAAAGCATCATCTCAGAATACGGTAACCATTTACACAGACTCTCGCTATGCATACGGAGTCGTACACGATTTTGGAGTAATTTGGAAAAATCATGGTTTTGTAAGTGCTGATGGTAAGGGAATATCACATGCCACATTGGTAGAGCAGTTACTGGAAGCCATGTTGCTACCCAGTAAACTAGCAATTGTTAAATGTAAAGGACATGCTGGTGGAGAGACAGATGAGGCCAAAGGTAATGAGTTGGCCGATTTTCATGCAAAAGAGGCTGCACGATCACAAATTATGTTTCCTGCATACCACACCACTGTTGACACACAGCTCAATATGGTAATGACATGCCATCTCCCAGACTACGATCTTAAAATGTTACAAGAACTTGCAGAAGAAAAAGATGTAGAGCTATGGGAGGGAAAAGGTTTGAGCAAGGATGAGAATGGGATTTGGACTAAGGACACAGTGATAGGTTTTCCTAAAATAGCCAGCCCTATTCTAATCTCACATTTCCATTTCCATATCTGTGTTTTTCTATGCCCAAGTTTGCTATATAAACTGGCTGTAACCCTTCAATAAATGAGAGAGAACAGTTTTCTGACAAAGCTTCCTTGGTGGTTGTCTGACTCAATTACTGCTTTCTCCCGAGCTCGTCCACCATTTTGTTTTCCCAGGTCATCAGCGCTATAAGAGTGGGGTTAAATCCTCCGGAGGTTGGAGTCGTCCTTGAGTTGGCAGACGGTGTATTTTCACGCTAAGACGTTGGAGAATACAAAAAAGGAAAAAAATATATATAATTCAGCCCAGTCACTGGTATATTTTGAGGATTTATTCGTTCTGGCCAGACGATGATTTCTTAAAAACCAGAAAGACATCCTTTTCCAACTTCTCTATCTCCATGTCGAGAGAGAGAGGGAGAGAGAGAATCAGAATAGCTGCCCAGACAATCTAAAATAATTAGCCCCCCTTCTCCAGTTGAAAAAAATGTGCGGAGATACATTTGAGACACGAAAATTAACCGAAGCTCTGTAGCTACAAATTAGGTTTAACTGTTTTATTAATATAGTTTGCGAGCAGGATCAAACAGTTTTGCATTGCCTTGTCTTGGTAATTTTTGTTGTATTATTATTGTTTCTTTTGTGTGTCACATTTTATTCTGTTATCAGGCCGTGTGAGGAGCTGCATTTTTAGATGTCCCAAATTATATTGTAATGTAATTAACAGTTTTTTTTAGCGTTGTTTTGACAGACCTGCATAAAATTGTGCCACAGTGTCAGTATCTGATTCTGATTCATCCTGTGACTTTTCCCTGTCCCGTGAACGGTCCCTGACAGGGGTTCATTCCTGCCTAGAGTCCGTCTCTTCCCCATCCGTACCGATCTGCCTGGCAGGCATATCAATAGGGAGTGGTCTAGGGAGCCTATTGCTTCGGGTTCCCCATGAAGCCATAAGAACTTCTTTATCGGAGACTGCCTCAGAGCCTGTGACCGAGGAAAGGTTAAGGGATCAGGGTTTTTTTTTTTTTTTTTAGAACAGGGACACTGGGGTAAATTGGGGCTATCTATGGAAATGGTACTGTAATTGTCCCGATGCCATAGGGGGAGGGGGCAAATATGCATTTTGAGAGTTATATATATATAAAAAAAAATTCAGTTGACAGCACTTAAAAGATGCAATTTTGACACAGGCTGCAGCATATTCCTTATCAGTTTTAATAATGCTAAAATCAACCTCTGCTTCAGCACAATCCTGTGTGTCAGCTAACAATGATTCATATTCGCGTTTTTTTTAGCAGTGCGAATCAAATCGTTCCTGGTAGTATTTTTAGGTAAGACAACAGATGATTGCGGTGTAATTAGGACAGGTTTGGCATTACTATGTGCGGGAGTTAATGTTACAGCACATGAATCAGTCAATACCTCTTTAAATTCCTCAGCTAGTTCCCTTACAGAAGCACAAAAATCCTTAACTCTATGATTGCTGGCTCCTGCAGATGACTTAGACGTCACAGAACCTGCTGAAGCAGTGGTTTCTTTAAGTTTTCTTAAAGGCAATTGGTTACGGGGTGATGGTATATCGGAATGAGACGAATCTGAAGTATCGTCTTCCCATTCACTCTCCCTGGAGACAGGGGGTGAAACGAGAGATGAAACTTTTGTGGAGCTTACGGCATTGGGAAGCTTTCTGTTTGGGCTTTCTTTACAGGACGACTTATGATGCTCAGATTCAGATAGGTGTGCCACCTCTGATTCTGCATCGTCTCTCAACTCCACATAGGTGGGTAGAGAGGGCTGTGGGCAAATGCCATTACTCTCCTCCCTGCGTACGGATGCAGGAGGTTTGGGGTGATGACTTGCAGCATAGTGTGATAACGCTGCCAACATGTTAGGATCAAAACTTGGAAAATAGTGGCACAGGTGTGATAGGACTATACGGGGGTATTTGTAACATCACAGAAGGCGGTGGCGGTGGGGGTAACACATCTGGAGGTAGAAACTCCTGTGGGGGTGCATTAGGGGCTTGGGAATACATTGTAGTGAGATTATCAGGCGGGGGTGGCCAAATTGGCTCCTCAAATTTTGGGTTATTATTTTGCTTAGCCTCATCAATGTGAGGTGCAACTTTTACCCAAATGCGGCCACATAATGCCATATAATGCATGTCCCACTCGGGATCAGGCTGAAACCATAGTGAAAATGTGCCCTTGTATTCTCCAACGTCTTAGCGTGAAAATACACCGTCTGCCCGACTCGAGATGACTTCAAACCTCCGGAGGATTTAACCCACTCTTATAGCGCTGATGATCTGGGAAAACAAAATGGCGGACGAGCTCGGGAGAAGACAGTAATTGAGTCAGACAACCATTGAAGCTTTGTCAAAACTGTTCTCTCATTTATTGAAGGGTATACAGCCAGTTTATATAGCAAACTTGAGCATAGAAAAAACACAGATATGAGAACATATGAGAACATACTTCCCCTTTTACTTCACAGTCTGTCTATCTCAGCAAAATGACAGTTAGACAGTTTATGGTCTGGGAAAGGGGCTCAATACCGAGTTAGGAGGCCGTTAAGGAAATGGCAGTATGTTGTGAAATGCATTGTTGTGTAACTTATGCCCAATATGGCTGAAGACAAGTTCCTGTTTTCTACAGGGCAAAATAAGTCTGAACAAATACGGTTCAGCTAGCGATAAGTAGGTGACAGGTCAAGTCACATTCTCAGACCTGCCTGCACAGCACAATTACGTATGGCATATGGCATGTGATTAGTTCCTGAGACTTAAACGTTAGTACAGAATAGTTATTGAAAAATGGTTATCCAGCAATCAAAATGGAGTCCCCCCTTATATGCACATTTACAATCCCCCCTTTTGTCATCACAAAATGACAATTAACCTCTAGGATATGGGGGTCTCGTATTGGATTTGAATGTTATCATAATCCATCAAATGTATCTGGACTCTAGTGGCAGTAGGTCCAGAGTTACATATCATATTTGGGAAACTGTGAATGGGGGCATTAACGTCCAGTGATGCATATGTGTGATCAATTGACTTACCAAAAGGCATAATCATTTTACATAAAGATAAACACATAAATTTGTAACATGAAATAATAACAACTAATACTACAAATATGCAAACGATAAATATCAGTCCCATAACAATTCTCTTTCCCTTATTTTGTCGTGGGTCCATAACCTAACAACTACTATATTGTTTTTGATATTGTTGATATACTTTGTCGTACTGAAGTAGTGGTGCAGGTTTTGGGGGTCCGAAGAAAATAAAAATATATATATATATATATATATGGCCACAGGAGTTCTTGTTTGTAGAGAGATATATATCGGTGTGGCTGGTATGATATCTTTTCTGTTTACCAGGTTGACTATTACTACAAAAACTATTACCAATTTCTAAATTACTATTCACACTGCTCTTCTGTAACTATTAGCACATTATGGCGGCTAAAACTTGTGAAAATTGGTGGGGGCTAATTTCTACCGGGAGCGATTGCACAAATATCCATCTTGCACGCATCTTTCATACTGCATTTATTCAGAATGGCAAAACAGAAAAATGGCTGCTATGGTAAAAAATGGCTGACTTATGATCCTTTCCTTGTGGCTGACACACGCCTCTGGGTGACCTCCCACTTTCCTCATAGCCTCATATCCAATCTTCTTAGTCCCCTCTTATTCTTTAGAGACAGTCTATTTAAAGAACAGTTAACCATTGCATAGTCCTGCTGGATCAGGAGATTGTCCAATTGTGCCTTGTCATTCTTTTTCGGCCATTATATCGGCACAGTTGATTTCTTCTCGGTCTCTTCTTCTGGGGGACTGCTGACATCACCGAAAAGAGGCATAGCGTCGGTGGGGGTGCAACGCACTTCTGGATCAAAGTTTACTGCATATGACACATACATAGAGAGTGATGAGTAGGACAGACACACACACAAAAGCATCCAATAGCTTCGCTTCCAGAGAACTAATCCAACCACCAAGTCCCAACAAATCCCATCCGTCATCTCTACCTTTAAACACTGGACTATTTTCCCCAAATAACATAAACTATTCTAGTTGCAGGGTAATGTTCTATCTGTCCTCCTATCACAAAGTCAATAACTTCCCTATGGCAAACTCTTATTTCTACACCCTTCGTAACCAATTTCTTATAGATGGTTCTACAAATGTCTTATTTCATATTGTCTTTTTCTCAAGGGGTTAAATATAACACTCATTTTTCCTGGGGTGCAACCTATTGAATATAGATAGTATATTGGATTATATTATACATAAAATATGGGCTTTGTTTACTAGGATTCCATTGTGTGACAAAAGGTGTGCATATATGCTATACACAAATCAATAAAAACAAAATAACAATTACTAAACAAAATATACCTGTTCCTACCCTATCGTCTTTGTGTGCACACTATTTACAAAAAACCTAATAGACTATACATTTATAATTAAAATAACAAAACCTGTAAAGAAAAAAAATTATTAAAAAGTTCAAAGTTCATATGTTGAGGCCTGGAATTTTGGCTGTGTCTCTAGGCTTTTCCACTTTGGATACGGTGCAGATTGAAGCAACTGTGGGTGGTGCTGGGATAAGTTTCATATGCGTAACGTGGATCCAAAAAGAGACCTCTGCCACTTTATTTGCTGTAGTGGTGATGAGTAGTACTTTTAATAGTAGTAGTAGCGCCTTTTCATCTGGGATGAAGAACGTTCTTGCGTAGGAAATGCTTGACCATTAACCCATCTCTCGTAGGTGCACTTTCAACTTTGACATGTGCCTAGAGAGACTCAAAAATATATTAGTTGCATACAATACTTACTAATTGTTTTACTAAACAGTCACTGTGGTCTTGACTTTGCTACAATCTAAATTCATTCAAATTGGTGCCTCAGCTATTGCCAAACCAAAAGAAAAAAATGACTAAAATAATTCTGTATAGAACTCCAAACTAATTACTTGTAATATAATTTCTTTGAAAAGTGCCGAGCACACTGCCAACCTTAAAAGGCACTCAGCATTATTCTTAAAAATAATAATAATAATACTTTCAGATTTCGTTCATCCCGGGCACTAAACCATCTAACTTCTGGGCATAGACAGCTATATGATAAACAGCAATAATACCCCTCCTTTGTTCACATAATTTTATATATGAACAATATTACAGAAAGGATAACAGCATTCAAAACATAACTATCTATTGTTGTTTGATCTGTAGTTAAACTAACTTGAATCCTTTGGGTATAAAATTTGCATTAAAAACACTGAAAACACTACTGAATATAAATATAAGCAACTATTGTCTTCTGACAGAAACATCCTGTAATATAAGAAATTATAGACACAGATTTAAAAACTTTTTTTTTTTTTTTTTTTCCTCGGATTGGAACAAGCTTGAAATAGCTTTCTGGGCATCCTGCCAAAACCTTGGAACAAAACAGATAAGAAGAAAAAAAAAAAACTGTTAATTACATTACAATATAATTTGGGACATCTAAAAATGCAGCTCCTCACACGGCCTGATAACAGAATAAAATGTGACACACAAAAGAAACAATAATAATACAACAAAAATTACCAAGACAAGGCAATGCAAAACTGTTTGATCCTGCTCGCAAACTATATTAATAAAACAGTTAAACCTAATTTGTAGCTACAGAGCTTCGGTTAATTTTCGTGTCTCAAATGTATCTCCGCACATTTTTTTCAACTGGAGAAGGGGGGCTAATTATTTTAGATTGTCTGGGCAGCTATTCTGATTCTCTCTCTCCCTCTCTCTCTCGACATGGAGATAGAGAAGTTGGAAAAGGATGTCTTTCTGGTTTTTAAGAAATCATCGTCTGGCCAGAACGAATAAATCCTCAAAATATACCAGTGACTGGGCTGAATTATATATATTTTTTTCCTTTTTTTTTTTTTTTTTTTGACATTTGCCCATCTTTTTGTCCTTTTCTCTATAACCAGTCAAACTCTCCCTTTCCCATTATTGATTAGTTTGTGTTATAGTGCGGGTGTTTCTTACCTTTAAAATTTACACTTAACATGAGCAATTAATTATGTTCTTATTTCAGAAACAATTGCAAGTACCTAGATAAAATTGTATATATACAATAAACCGACATTCATATTATTCAATGCACATAAAACTTTCACATAGTTAGGATTCACTCAGATTATACAAGCACACAGGGATTACTCAATCAACCTTTTTACCATATTTATAACATTTAATAAAACATTCTGGGGAAAAACTAATTTTCCTACCTTGAATTTACACACAAAACATATTTTCCATTAAGATTTACAATACTTGAGAATCTCAATACTGGCGGGAAAGACCCGTCTGAATTTAGACAAGAATATTCTACTAAAAAAAAAAAACTCTTATAGTGTCTGTGGGAAAAGTGTATTTTTTTTTAAGGGGGGAGGAGGATTGTAAGGGATTTTTAAGGGATTTTTTTCTTTTTTCTGTATTATTGTGCATGGGCATGTCGTTATATATACAAGATAAGATATATAAGACATATAAAGTGCTAAGTGTATAAGTGCTAAGTATATAAGTGCTAAGTGTCTAAGTGCTAAGTATATAAGTGCTAAGTGTATAAGTGCTAAGTATATAAGTGCATGATATTACGCTGTGTTGCCCATACCTTTTTACAGTGCAAACCGACCTTGATTTTTTGTTTTGTAAATCAAGTACGATTTGCATTGCCTGAATGATGGGAATTTCCAACTCCAAACGTGGCCCTAGGGGAAACAATGATTGTAATAATAGCAATGTATCTGTTGACATAGCTTGCACAACTCCCAGCAGGAAGCCGACTGTTACACTTATCATTAACAGAGAATATAACCCTGACATAGAAACTCCTAAAGATTTTGTTAGTGCATGTACGTCAGATTTTTACACTGTTCCTTTTGTGGATAATATGGCTGGGTGGTCTGAAAGAATGCAGTCTTCCAACCCTTTCCCGAGGGAAGGTAGTTTTGCCGCATATCATATGACAATGATAAAAGGATTATGTTTGGGTGGAGATCCTGAATGGCTATGGTTTCAGCCTGATCCCGAGTGGGACATGCATTATATGGCATTATGTGGCCGCATTTGGGTAAAAGTTGCACCTCACATTGATGAGGCGAGACGAAACAAAGCCCCAAAATGTGATGAGCCAATTTGGCCACCACCGCCCGATAATCTCACTACAATGTATTCCCAAGCCCCTAATGCACCCCCACAGGAGTTATTACCTCCTGATGTTTTGCCCCCACCACCGCCGCCTTGTGTGATGTTACAAGTACCCCCGTATAGTCCTATCACACCTGTGCCACTATTTCCAAGTTTTGATCCTAACATGTTGGCAGTGTTATCACACTATGCTGCAAGCCACCACAAACCTCCTACACCCGTACGAAGGGAGGAGAGTAATGACATTTGCCCACAGCCCTCTCAATCCACCTATGTGGAGTTGAGAAACGATGCAGAATCAGAGGTGGTACACCGCTCTGAATCTGAGCATCATAAGTCATCCTCTAAAAAAAGCCCAAAAAGACAGCTTGCCACTGTCGTAAGCCCCACAAGACTTTCTTCTCATGGTTCACCCCCTGTCTCCGGGGAGAGTGAAGGGGAAGATTCTGGTTCGGATTCATCTCATTCCGACATACCATCACCCACTAGCCGATTGCCTTTAAGTAAACTTAAAGAAAACACTGTTTCAGCAGCTTCTGTGACGTCTGAGTCAGCTGCAGGAACCAGCAGTGATAGAGTTAAGGAATTCTGTGCTTCTGTAAGGGTACTGACTGAGGAATTCAAGGAATTCAAAGACGTGTTCAATGATTCACGTGCTGCAAACTTAACTCCCGCACATAGTAATGCCAAACCTGTCCTAGCTACACCGCAATCATCTGTTTTCACACCGAGAAATGTTTCTAGGAAGGATTTAATTCGCACCGCTCAGAAGCGCGAATACGAATCATTGTTAGCTGACACTTTAGCTGATTCAATTAAACTCGCTGATGAAATCAGAAGGTATAATACTCCGAGACAGGATTCCCCCAATTCCCCCATATCACATAGAACACGACAGGCATTACAAACGACACAACAAGCTGACAAACAGGATTGTGCTGAAGCAGGGGTCGAGTTAGCATTGCCGTTTATGACTTTAGGAAATGATATCTTGATTCACTCTGTAGACACCACATTAATGGAATCATGGGCTAAAGGCTGCCCGGATCCTTTTAAAAATCCAAGTGGTGCAATTAAATACCTTAAAAAGAAAAGTCAAGGGTATCAATTTACAGGAGGTGACATTAGATTTTGCCTAGATTGTTTGACAGGGCACATTGACATTGATTGGTCTAAGGCTGACATATACTTGAGTAAGAAGTTTGATGCACCCGGTAAGAGGGGCAGCTTCAGTTTATTGAGTTCTGCTGACCGTGCACCAGCAGAAGGTGAATTTGTTTGGGATAATCCAGGTGTTATTGCCAAAATGTGGGAACTATTGGAGAAATACTTTTTTGAGCAAGGCAGATCCAGGAAAAATGTAGGTCTGATTATGACTCTTAAGCAGAAAGATGATGAGTCAGTTACTGATTTTTGCCACAGATTTAAGAACGAATGGGTTAATACTGCAGGTATGCAATACCCTAAGGCAACAGACGACGAGATGAATATTTTGTATGTACAATCTTTACTTAATGGTTTATGCGACACACATAGACAGATTGTTTACATGACTGTGACTGGTTGGCAGACAATGACGCCCGATAAAATAATGGGTGACCTGGCCATTAAGGATGGTGCAGGAGCTTTCCCAGATCGTACACCGTTGCCCCCACCCCCTCCCCCGCCTGAAACTGTTATGCATGCTCACGATGGCTCAGTGCAGAATGCTAGAGGAAATCATTACAGGGGCAGGGGAGGTCACAATAGAGGAAGGGGTAGGGGAGCCCAAGGGAATAATCAGCGCAGACCAGGCACTTGTTTTAACTGTGGCAAACAGGGACACTGGAGACAGGAATGTTGGGCCCCTTCTCAGGGTAACAACCAACAACAAAATTATCAGCAGCAGGATTATCAAAGTCAGGGAAATCACAGGCAGCATCAAGGCTATGGTCAGCAGGGCCAACCACAATACCAGCAGAATAGCAGCAGAAACATGCAGCAAACTACTCAGAGGCCCCAACAAAATCACAATTATCAGGGCCAAAATGTTTCCAGCCCTCAGTATAATGTTGCATGGAACCAAGAGATGCCTTATAGCCAATAGGGATGCCCGAGGACGGAAACCCTCGTCTGCCCACAAGCTTCTGTGTCTAATGGATGGTTAGATATACCATTACTATCATTGTATGTCAATGGCAGATTAACTGATTTTCTTGTAGACACAGGTGCAACGCGTTCTTGTCTTAATAAACACTCTTACAAGGGCCCAATGAAGCAAGCAGACGAGTCCTCTATGGGTATTGAGGGTACTCTCACTAAATGTTACAACACTCCCATTTTGTCAGTTCAATTAAATCCTAGGTCTGACAAACACTGGAAGCACCCTTTCAGGGTTATTCCACAATGTCCAGTGAATTTATTAGGACGTGATCTCATGGCCAAAATGCAAATTGACATAAGCATTGATGACAAGGGGGGCATTATTGTAAGTTCTCCACATCTCTCCCCCAATGATTATGATCTTTCTCTTTTTCAGCATGATACTGGCAGACTCAAAGTCCGAGGGTTAACAATGCCAGACAGATTAGTTGAACAACTGACCAAATTGTCAGATTTTGCCATCCATGGTGATATGCCTTACACACGCATGACATTTGCTAATCCTGTTTCATGTATTGTCTATGATCCAGAAGCAGAGATGCATGACCCTGAAGCACACTCAGATGTGTCTGCTCGCATTGAAGGTGTATGGATCACACCAACGACTGTCTACATTGCATCAGACAAAGGAGCCTTCATATGGGCTCAAGGACAGCAGCTTGTATTACAGGACAAGTATTTACCTATTGACGAGATATGGGATATAGAATGGAATCTTTTTTCTACTGACATACCTTTATCATTACAGGACATTGACCCACGGGTATGGGCTACTTCTCACACTGACCCAGGTCTCATCTCATGTACACCATATGAGGCCACACTAAAGCCAGGAGTAAGTCCGGTTTACATTAAACAGTACCCATTATCTGCAGAGAAGGAAGCAGGTATCGAACCGATCATTAAGGAGTTACTCACAAAGGGAGTGATAGAACCAACTGTCTCACCATACAACACACCAGTTAACCCAGTACCGAAACCTAACAGTTCGCAGTGGCGTTTTACACAAGATTTGCGCGCAGTTAATCAATTAGTGCAACCATTAGCGCCTATAGTACCAGATGTTACAGCGATCATTACAGCCATACCTGCTACAGCGATCTATTTCACGGTAATAGACTTGAACTCAGCTTACTTTTCCATTCCGGTACACCCTAACACAAGATCTTTGTTTGCGTTTACCTACAAAGGTGAACAATTTAGGTGGTCTCGTTTACCACAGGGATATTGCGATTCCGCCACGGCTTACAGCCTGATAGTGCGCATGACTCTTGCTGACTGGTGTCCGCCCGGTGACTCTGTTTTGCTGCAGTATGTGGATGATTTACTACTCTGCAGTCAAACTGAGGAAGCGTGCACTCTGGATACGCATAGTCTGATGGAGCATCTCGCTGCTACAGGTCATAAGGTCTCGCCACACAAGATACAGTTGGTGCAACAAACTGTCAAATATTTAGGCTTCATACTACAGCCAGGACAGAGACTCCTTTCGCCAGATCGAGTCAAGGTAATTGCAACTCTCCCCAAACCCAAGACGAAAGCTGCTATGTTGTCTTTTCTGGGGATGATTACCTATTGCCGCCAATGGATACCGAACTGTTCCCATTGGGATAACATCTTGAGACAATTGACATTGATGCATATGCCAGACCCACTGCAATGGACGCCAGAGAATATCGCTGCATTCACTGAACTTAAGACTGCATTGTGTTCTAGCCCCGCTCTGGGCTTGCCGAACTATAACCTGCCTTTCCATTTGTTTTGCAGCGAGACAGGTACCGCGGTTGTTGGCGTACTAGCACAAGAACATGGCTCAGGCTATAGACCGGTGGCATTCTATTCTAAGAAACTGCAGGAGATTGTGCAAGGGTTCCCAGCGTGTTTAAGACAAGTAGCTGCATGCGCTATTTTGGTAGAAGCAGTACAAACTATTGTGCTGTCACACAAACTAACCTTGCATACATCACACCAGGTCCTACATGTTCTCAAGAACCTCACTACGCAGCACATGACCGCACAGCGTAGAACAGGGTATGAAACTATCCTCACATCTACCTCAAACCTCACTGTCAAATATCACCCACCACACACTGGTCCTGCTCAAATTCTGTCCAAACTGTTACTACACAACTCTGACATAGGCAATGAAGATCATGACTGCCTACAAAACATACACAACACGACATCAGTAAGGAGCGACTTAGAAAGTACGCCCCTTAAGGAGGGAGATGTATTGTTTGTAGATGGGTCATGCTCTAAGCCCTCAGATGGAGTATATCTGACGGGATTTGCAGTAGTTAGGTTACCAGACACAGTAATCTGTTCTGGAGCGTTACCGTTTGTTTCAGCTCAAGCAGCAGAATTAATAGCATTGACCGAAGCATGTAAAGCATCATCTCAGAATACGGTAACCATTTACACAGACTCTCGCTATGCATACGGAGTGGTACACGATTTTGGAGTAATTTGGAAAAATCGTGGTTTTGTAAGTGCTGATGGTAAGGGAATATCACATGCTACATTGGTAGAGCAGTTACTGGAAGCCATGTTGCTACCCAGTAAACTAGCAATTGTTAAATGTAAAGGACATGCTGGTGGAGAGACAGATGAGGCCAAAGGTAATGAGTTGGCCGATTTTCATGCAAAAGAGGCTGCACGATCACAAATTATGTTTCCTGCATACCACACCACTGTTGACACACAGCTCAATATGGTAATGACATGCCATCTCCCAGACTACGATCTTAAAATGTTACAAGAACTTGCAGAAGAAAAAGATGTAGAGCTATGGGAGGGAAAAGGTTTGAGCAAGGATGAGAATGGGATTTGGACTAAGGACACAGTGATAGGTTTTCCTAAAATAGCCAGCCCTATTCTAATCTCACATTTCCATGGAATTGGGCATAAAGGAAAGAAAGCTACAGGTGATCAGATTAAGGAATTGTTCCTAGTTAGAGACATTGATCAGGTAGTTGAGACACAACTAGCTAGATGTCTACCATGCATCAGAAATAACACACAAGGAACACGACCCGCAAAACATGAACATCTACCGCCACCTAGTGGCCCAATGGAGCAAATACAGATTGATTTCACACAGATGCCAACAGCTGCGGGAAAGCTGAAATACCTACTGGTAATGGTAGATCAATTCAGCAAATGGGTTGAGGCATTTCCTACATCGAACGAAAATGCAAAGACTGTTGTAAAAATACTTTGCAAGGAAATCATCCCCCGATGGGGATGTCCTCTTCAAATAAATAGTGATCGAGGAACACATTTCACATCCCAGGTGACTCAAGGAGTTGCTAAGACTCTCGCTATAGATTGGAAGTTTCACATACCTTACCACCCACAGTCTTCAGGTCAGGTAGAGAGGACCAATCGCACGATCAAGGATAAACTGCGTAAGGGAACAAATGGTACCTTTTCAAGATGGCCAGATGTCCTTCCCGCAGTCCTTGCAGAAATTAGGATGACCCCGAATAGTACTACCAAATTGTCACCTTTTGAAATTTTAATGGGGAGACCGTTTCCAACTCCCTGGGCTCATGGTACGTATTGCCCAAAGGAAGTTGGAGACCTAGAGCAAATTCAAGAGAATTATGTTCATCACTTGATACAGAAATTGAATGGCATCTATGGTGATGTTTCTTCTTCTCTTCCGCTCCCTTCAGATAAGCCGACACATCGTTTCCAGCCCGGAGACAAAGTCGTGGTCAAGCGCCTACCCGCCAAAGGAGGGACAACAGAACCGCCCTACGGTCTTCCAACCACGATCCTCGCAGTTACTCGTACAGCTGTGCTGACTGAAGATTCGTCTACATGGATTCACGCATCACGTATCAAGTCAACGAAGGAGTAGAGCCAGAAGTTGAGATTCGTCAAATACCAGAGACACGATTTCAGAAGAATCGGCGCAGATGCATACGCGTTTGTCTACTCTTGAACGTATTGACAATAATAATATGCGCTTTTTGCGCCATCTACGGTAATAGACTTAGGGTAACGAGTACCACTATAACCTGCCCTAACCACAGTCCACCTGAAAGTTATGTTTTCTCTGGAGAAGGTGAACTCTCTTCTCTCATCTCCAAAGAACAAGATGAAAGCGAAACCCATGTACCACAGGTCCAGTTTAACTCTCACAATTTGCCAGGCAAACATTACACACGCTCCAAACGCATGGCTTCATTTCTAACGGAAGTCAAAACTAACATTTGAAAGCATTTGGCTGTTGAGGTACTGAATATGTCACATTTCTGTTTAACCGACATGACCAGCACAACTGACATACTCACAAGCTGTTTAATAGCAGTACCCACACCAGTAGAGATTTTGTTAAAAGTGTTTAGCATAAGCAATAATGATAGTTTAGCGGAACATCATGATGTGCGACAGCATTTTTCTGTTTATGAATATTGTCGTGACTGTCCCCAGTGTATTGGTGAGACATGGCTTAACATGACACAAATTAAGACCCAGAATATAACACAGGGTGACATATGCTATCAAATGACATGTAATCCTGAAAAGATAGGTAAATGTAAGCAAGTAAAATTGACGCCCTCAGTTTCCACCAACATGACCAGAATATTGTGTAGTCGAACTGATGACAAATGTACTAGCGTCAATAACACTATGAGTTGCAATCACACAGTAAGCACACCAAGCCATCTTCATCCCGTTAAACTTCCCGTTGGATGGTTGTTTTCTTGTGGTAATACTACCTATACTTACATACCAGGAAACATCACAGGGGGGCCATGTGCTCTCACCAGGTTAGGGTTAATGATGTTTTCTGTAGAACCTGGCTTACATCAAACCAAAGTTAAGCGATCCACTATTTCACTTACTGAAAATTGCGATCCACATGTAAATTTATTATCAACCACTGAAATTGTAAGTCTAGCAGCTTCCCTTGTTGGAGTTCCTGGATTGGCTGTGTATACAGCAAGAACTCTCGCCAAACTGGCATGCACTGTAGCCAAGGGGTTAAATCACACTTCCCAGGCCCTAGAAGAACTAATGATAGATTTACAAGATACACGCAAAGCAATTTTGGAAAATCGCGCCGCAATAGATTATCTTTTGCTTAAACATGAGCACGGATGTCAAGATTTTCAGGGAATGTGTTGTTTCAATCTCTCTGATCACTCCAAATCATTGCAGAGTCATGTCGCTGACATCAAAACTCTTGTCACAGACATTACTGAGAGAATTGATCAGTTTGATTGGACTTTTGGGTTAGGTGCATGGATTGGAGAATTGGGAAGGAAACTTCTTATGGGACTGATAGTAATCACTAGTATAATCGTAGTATTAGTTATTATTTTTTCATGCTGCAAATTTATGTGCTTATCTTTATGTAAAATGATTATGCCTTTTGGTAAGTCCATTGATCACACATATGCATCACTGGACGTTAATGCCCCCATTCACAGCTTCTCAAATATGATACGTAACTCTGGACCTACTGCCACTAGAGTCCAGATGCCTTTGATGGATTATGATAACATTCAAATCCAATACGAGACCCCCGTATCCTAGAGGTTAATTGTCATTTTATGATGACAAAAGGGGGGATTGTAAATGTGCATATAAGGGGGGACTCCATTTTGATTGCTGGATAACCATTTTTCTATAACTATTCTGTACTAACGTTTAAGTCTCAGGAAACTAATCACATGCCATATGCCATATGTAATTGTGCTGTGCAGGCAGGTCTGAGAATGTGACTTGACCTGTCACCTACTTATCTTTAGCTGAACTGTGTTTGTTCAGACTCATTCAGACTTATTTTGCCCTGTAGAAAACAGGAACTTGTCTTCAGCCGTACTGGGCATAAGTTACACAACAATGCATTTCACAACATACTGCCATTTCCTTAACGGCCTCCTAACTAGGAAATGTGCCCCTTTCTCAGACCATAAACTGTCTAACTGTCATTTTGCTGAGATAGACAGATTGTGAAGTAAAAGGGGAAGTATGTTCTCATATCTGTGTTTTTCTATGCCCAAGTTTGCTATATAAACTGGCTGTAACCCTTCAATAAATGAGAGAGAACAGTTTTCTGACAAAGCTTCCTTGGTGGTTGTCTGACTCAATTACTGCTTTCTCCCGAGCTCGTCCACCATTTTGTTTTCCCAGGTCATCAGCGCTATAAGAGTGGGGTTAAATCCTCCGGAGGTTGGAGTCGTCCTTGAGTTGGCAGACGGTGTATTTTCACGCTAAGACGTTGGAGAATACAAAGGGCACTTATTTTCACTGGTACTCAAGCATAACTGCAGTACCCCTCCAGTTCTAACACCTTGGCATCCCTGAGGCTTTCCAGTCCAGACTCTGAACAGACCCATAGGCACCAAGCTTGGTAGCCATCTGTTCCCTCGGATTCCATGACATGGAAATCCCACAGTTCATTCACAGGTTATCAGTACATATACCTATTAAATATAACCCTTTAATAAAATATACTGCGTCCTGTATTTTGTGTGATAAAAATGTGGAAGTCTCTGTTCTGGTGTCAGGGATGGGGTAAGAATATATATTGCCTACACTCACTAGCCTCATACTTGGCACACTCTAGGAATAACTTTTAAACTTTTTACGCTCAAAACCACTTTCAGCTTTATCCTACAGCCCTATACCAAGTTCAGGGTACCTGGGCAGGGATCTGGGCACCCCACCTTATACTAGGGATCCCCATGTATGGTTGCAGGTATACATTAACCTCTTCATGCCACATTTACTTTGTCTGGATTTTGCTGCAGCATGAATCCTGGCAGTGAGTCGCAAGAACGTTTTCAGGGTTGGAGTTTGCTCAGAGTAATGTGCTTGGCAGAATCCGAGAATCTCACTCGATTCCCGGATTCAACTCTTGGTGTATCCCAGAACTCCGGAACCCCAATACATAGCCACATTCTGTAAAGACTTTCTCCGGCAAACCCATCCTGAAACTTGCAGCCTGGAAATCTCCTGCTCCCAGCACCCCAAAAAAGGCAAAACACACAACAATCTTTAATGTCGCAAAATTTGCATGTCACAGTAATGAATTTCTTACAACAGGGTCAAAGAGCTGACACTCTAGGACCTCATCAGATGGATCATGGGTACCCAAGTGGGCTGAACCTTTATTAGTGAGCCTGGGTACCACTTCACCGTCACAGTCAGATCGGTTCTTATGGCACTGTGGGCTCTTGTATAGAGAGCAGGGTTCTGCTGCTCCAGATATAGTTTGGACTGGTAGGTGACAGTTAGTGGTACCAAGAGAGTATAGACAGCAATTATTGCAGTTACTCAACTCCATACCACTAGAGGGGCATCAGGAGTCACTCGCATGAGAGCCCGGCTGTTGCAGCATTACTTCAGGCCGGGGGCATCAGGGTACTGGCAGAGTTTTTTCAGTCCTGTGATGCATTCCAGCAGGTAGGTAAGGCAGGTGATCGTATGAATGCACCACTGAACATACTACCTGTAATAGGGGAACTCTTCCAGAGAGAAGCCATGGATATAGTTACATACTCACAGTGGTAGATTTTGCCACCAGGAACCCTGAGGCTGTAGCGTTGGCCAACATAGACGTGAGGGCAGTTGCCAAAGCATTGCTAGTCATTTTCACTAGAGTAAGATTCCCTAGTGAGATTCTGACTGATCAAGAGTCACAATTCATGAGTGAATTGTTACAGTGTCTCTCGGATTCATGCAGTGTGAAGCACCAGCGCACGACCCCTTACCAGCCCCAGACAAACGGTATATGTGAAAGGTTCAATTGGACCCTGAAGCAGATGCTTCAAGATTTTATAGAGTCTGAAGGAAAATATTGGGAGATTCATTTGCAGCATTTGCTAGTTGCATACCGAGAGGGACCACAATAATCTACAAGGTTCTCTTTTTGAGCTTAGATATGGTGACAGGGTCCGTGGACCTCTTGACATATTCTGTGAGGGATGGGAAGGGGAGACTACCAATACTGATGCTTCTGTGCTTATATATGTGGAAGATCTCAGGGAATGGTTGGAAATGCTTAGGGGGTTGGCACAGGCTAACCTCAAGGAGGCTCAGACCAAGCAGAAGACTTGGTATGACCAAAATAACCCATAGAAGAAAATTCATCCCTGAGCAGCAAGTGCTTGTTCTGACTCCCATTCATCAGAACAAATTGATGGCTGCCTGGTCTGGACCATGCACGGTTCTCAGAAAGATTAATGAGTACAACTATGTTGTACAGTTAAATGGACAGACAGGTACAAATGGGACTTATCACATTAATATGCTTAAGGAATATTTTAAAAAGAGTGTGGCATCAGTGATGGCTATCTGTAGGCCACCGAAGGGGGACCCGGCGAGCAATGCTCTGCCTGGCCTCCTAGGGGAATCTAGGCAGGGGGGCACAGTAGAACAGGTTGATATAGGGGCCCAGCTCATTGCACAGCAGAGAGTGATGGCAAAGGCTTTACTAGACCAGCATAGGGCCCTGTTCATGGATAAGCCGGGCAGGGCACATATTACTGACCATCCAGTGCACACTTTTGATCAGAGACCTCTGCATAAGCATGCCTATCGTGTATCTGCAGAGGTGAAAGGGAGTATAGAGAGGGAAGTGGAGGAAATGCTGTCCCTAGAGGTAATTGTCCAATCTCAGAGCCTTTGCGCTTGTCTGGTAGTCCTAGTGTCTTAGAAGGATGGAACCACATGGCTCTCTGTGTACTACCGTCAGCTCAATGCTCAGATGATGTCAGATGCTTATCCCATGTACCGCGTGGATAAGCTCTTAGTTAAGCTTGCTGGGGCAAAGTATCTGACAACTACAGATTTGTCCAAAGGTTATTGGCATATCCCTCTGACCCAGGAGGCTATGGAGAAGTCAGCATGTATCACCCCAAGTGGCCTATATGAATTTTTGATTATGCCATTTGGTATGAAACATGTCCTGGCTACCTTCCAATACCGGGTCAATAGGTTTTCTGGAAGGGTTGCAACGCTTTGCAAGGGCATACCTGGATGATATTTCTGTGTTTATGAATAGCAAGATAGAGAGATGGCAAAAGCGCTCCAATGCCAGGCCAATAGTAATCTTAAAATGCCAGAACCACCATCCAAAGGTAAACGTAATAACAAATATAGAATAGTGATAATGCAACAACAATAATGAGTATTTTCCTCCTGAAGACAGGTGGTGGGTAGTACAAGCCCACCCACTATCAGTCTCATTGGCAGGTTCCCCTAAGTTGGTAAAAGTACTCACTTTTCCTTGGTGTGGCTGGCTGGCTGTGCAGCTTCCAATGATGATATGCAGAAGTAAAAAAATTGGGAGGAGCGCACAAACCAAATAGAGCAGGAAAGTACCAAGAATCAAAAATAAATAAAAAGGTACTTTAATGTGTCATGAGACCCATCCAACGCGTTTCGAACGTCACAGCGTTCTTTATCGAATGTTCGAAACTCGTTGGATGGGTCGCATGACACATTCAAGTACCCTTTTATTTATTTTTCTATTCTGGGTCCTTTCCTGCTCCATTTGGTTTGTGCGCTCCTCCCATTTTTTTTAACTTTTTTTACTTCTGTGTTTATTAATACATGGGAAACTCATTTAGTTCCTGGTGCAGCGGGGCTAAGCAGAATCAGGGACGCAGGGCTGACACTGAAATCTGCAAAGTGTCATGTTGGTATGGCAGAAGTGTTGTTCTTAGGGCACAGAGTGGGTGGTGGGCACCTTAAGCTAGAACCAGCTAAGGTGGAGACTATAGTTCAGTGGCCAGTTCCTAGAACCGAGAAACAGGTAATGGATTTTTTAGGCACCGCTGGGTTCTATAGGAAGTTCTTTCACCAGTATAGTGCCATTGTTAAACCACTGACTGACTTGACTCAGAAACGACTCTCGGTTCTGGTAGCCTGGTCTCCTGCCTATGAAAAACCATTTCAGGCACTGAAGACAGCACTGGCTAGTGCTCCCATCCTGGCTGCACCAGATTACAGAAAGAGTTTCCTTGTGCAGACCGATGCCTATGACTATGGTATTGGTTCTCTACTCAACCAGGTGGATGAGAAAGGGGCTGAACATCCCATTGTGTATATGAGTAGGAAACTGCTACCCAGATACACTGGCGGCACACTTTATTAGAGTGCGGCCAGTTCCGCAACCCGGGAGATTTCCCGGCTTGCTAGTGGCATCCCCTCGGCGTGCCGCGCGTCACCGATGCGCGGTCACGCGTCATCGGGTGCCTGCACCCCCTGCACGCGCGTCCAGGGCTCCCCGAGGGAGCCCTGGTGTCCCGCGATGTGGGGGACGGCGGCAGGGGGTTCCGGGGGACCCGGCAGACCCGGAGAGGAGAGGGGGAAGCCCCGATCGGCAGGCCTCTCCTCCGAGGCTTCGGACATCCCGGCGCGCGCCAGGTTACTGTCGCGGCCGAGACTGGGCAAATGCTCGAATAAACTCGGCCGCGACAGTAAGTGGCTTATGACACAATTGAAAAGGAGTGACTGGCCATAGTTTAGGCGCTTAAGAAATTGTAGACCTATTTGTATGGCAGGTCATTTACAGTGATTACGGATCACAATCCTTTGAGTTTGCTACAAAGGGTGTCAGGGGAGAATGGCAAGTTACAATGCTGGAGCCTTGCAATTCAAGAATTTGACTTTATCATTCAACACAAGTAGGGCAGTGAAAATGGTAATGCTGATGGACTTTCCCCACAGGACATTCCTAGCTAAATTCCTCAAGAACATCCAGGCTTGCGGAGCCACCAGATGAGGTGACTGCCACAGAGCCTTCATCTTGAGGGGGGAGGTGTGATGGTAAGGGGGCAACCAGGCTCACTAATAAAGACAAAGCCCAGTTGGTTACCTCTGATCCATATATTGGGGTTCAAGAATGTCAGCTCATGAGCCTAACTTTTGTAAATGAATAACATGTACTTTTGAGACAATAAAGATTTTTTTGTGTGTTTTGCCTTTTCAGGGTTGCCAGCAAGCAGGGATTGCTATGCTATGAGTTTCAAGGGTTTTTTTTTACAGAGAAAATGTTGTCAGAATGTATCTAGGTATTCAGGGTCCAGAGTTGCTGGAAACCCCAAAACTATACCAGAGAATCATTCTTGATTCCCGGATAGATATATGCACATTGTCCTGGCAATATCTCCCTTGAAAACGCTTGCGTGACTCACCACTAGGGCTCCCTGCTTCAGCATAGTCCAGAATGGTAAATGGGGCATAGAGATGAAAAGTGTCCTGGTAACTGTGAGGGGTCCCTAGGTTAAGGGTGATACCTAGTTAATTCCCAGGTCACCCAGAACCTGCGTAGGGGTTCTGGGGTGCTCCAACCATATAAAAGGCGGTGAGGGGATTTTTAAAGTCCAGTCCAAGTCCATTGTATAGTGTGTGGGGAATGTAGGCTAATAGAAAATAAAGTGCAGCTTTTTATTCTATTCCCCATACCCTAGGACTTAAGACATATACTTCTGCGACAGACTTTATTCTAACAAATCACCGGTTTGTACCTGGCAGGTACCTGGAATGTGACACTGTTCACCTGGAGCATGCCGCGTTCCAAGCCAGGGGTGATGCCCGGCTGACGCGCGGCTGATGTGTTAATTTATAATGGTTCAGGATTTATTAGGCTGCAATGCTTCGCGTGTCCGCCAGATGGCATAAATGAATGAATTGTAATGTGCCGAATCAGTAATGTGTGGGCTTGCAGTGTTTCGTTTAAAAAAGATACTGTACCACAGTGTGCCATTGTAACTTGGCCTTGGCCTCGAGATTGAAGGAAGAGTTGCAAAAATGTATCAATTTAGGCTTTACATATTAAATAAAGACAAAGACCAGTTTCACTTACACTATTCTCCAGAGACCCACCCGCCATGAGTGTTCAAGTGCAGCCCGCTTTCCAAAAACCTGACAGAAGTTACGCTTATTTTATATGGGCCGCGATTAATGCAACAGAGGAGAAGATGGCAACAGTTGCTCAAATTTATCAGTATTTTATCGAAAAGTATGACTAATACAAATTTTCGCCACCTCCTCATACCTGGAAGCGTGCAGTAAGGAAAAGGTTATGCAGTGATCCCTGTTTTCACCGTATTGAGCCCCAATTTGTTGGAGGGTATTGGTGTGTATCACTGGGTTTTTCCGGTATCTATGATCATGGAGGCGGCAAAAGGCGAAGGGTCATGTTAAAACCGACTAAGAAGCGACAGTCGCTGCCAAGCAATGCACCAGAACCAGCACCGGCTTCCAATGACGGTCCCACCGTCAGTGACAACCCTGAGCCTGAGGCTGAGCCGGATTTTGCATCCAGTTTGGATGAAGCTTGCATGTACCTAAGCGATTTCCCGCCTCACCTGCTGACTACAGATGGACTAGTCCCGCTGCTAACTATCGACGTGGATGATGAAGAAAGCTGGACCGGCAGTGGACCGGCGCCGGCACTAGCTGAATGGGAAATTCAATGGTGAGTACTGTATTGTTGCCGTATTATTTTGGTGGGGCTGGATGGGTACTTCTTTAGGGGGCTGACCATTACTGTACATTAAAACTTTTTTTTTTGTTTTTCCTCAGAAAAGAAAACGGCTAATGGGGGGATTTCGATGGATAATATTGTACTGTAAGCTGACGTTTTCCGGCCGTACAGTATACTGTGTAATAAACCCGTAAAAATAAAACTATGCATTTATTCTACATGTTCAGTATCGTTTCATTATGTGTCTTCTACAGTATACTGTACAGTGGTATACAGTGCCTAACATCTGGGGGCAAAAATAATTTTCTTTCTAGGTGCCCTAAAACAGAAGTTCCCACGCCAATTGACCGTGAACTTGACCGAGGCCCTAAGTAGTTCCCACGCCAATTGCGCGAATATAATGTAAAATAACCCGTTCTGTGGGTCTTAGCGGGTTTAAAGTCACCTGGTCCTCACGCGGAAGGACCCTTGCCATAGTGGCAAAATTTCAGCTTTGCACGACCCCCGGAACCGGAGATAGCAGAAGACAGTTTAAAAGCACATTTCCAAAGTGGCTTTTTTTCTGCCATGCAAGTCAATGGCAGAAACCTGAACTTTAACATTACCCTGACTCCGTTCTGTTGCCACGAGGGGGTCGCAATTTGCCATGCAATCCTGCCGCAACTAGGACTACATGGTGACAAAAATATGGGCCCTCTAGGTTGAACAGAACCGGACTTGTGGGTTCCAGGTTTCTGCTCATTCTGACTTAGCCGGTTCAAAGCTTTGTCCGCCATTACGCTCAATGCTAGGACCCTCCTCGCCGGCGTGACCCTTTCTCGCCGCCATTACTGCTCGGACCCTGTTGGGGTCAAGTGAGGGGGCTCCTAACATCTGGGGGCAAAAATAATTTTATTTCTAGGTGCCCTAGAACAGAAGTTCCCACGCCAATTGACCTAGTTCCCACCCCAATTTCCCTAGTTCCTACGCCAATTGCGCGCTCATTGCTCTTATTTTACAATGTTGCGGATCTTGCGGCTGTGCGGTCTGGCAGTAAAAAAACAGTGCAGTAAGTCTCTACATTTGTTACACTGACAAAGGAGCAAATGGAAACAATGGGAGATAATTCAACATGTTCTTTTATTGTGAAGTCAGTACAAAAACATTTATTTACAAATACTGTACAATGTTGAAACATTTCAAGTGCACAGCAATTATAACCATCAACACACAATAATACATACAGTACTGCAGCCTTTATTAAATTCTTCTGCCACATTGAATTCGGAGAAACTTTTACAAAACATTTGTAAAACATGGAGATACCTGAAAAATGGACGTTTACACTGTATGAATATTAATTTATAATACAGTATACAGTATATGTACTGTACTGTGTATAAAATCTGTTTGTTTTTGGTGCATGGGGCACAGGGAGTTAAAGTGACTTGCTTTTATTGTACTGTATTTGGGGCTTGTCTTTGGGGGTTTATTCATCAAATTATTATGATGAACTGCCTTTAGAAATTACAGTGCTTGCTGCTAACTATTTCAGCCAAACACCTCCAGAGTTTTTAATCCCTCCCTAGCCAAGCGTCAATGGTCTGAGTCACTCTATCCTGACAACCCCCCCTCACTACCTGGTCGTTAACCTTCTGCATATTGCCATTGTGTTCTTAATCCAAAGGCTCAGTGCGCCTGCGTCTAATCACACCATCCCCCTCCCCCAACCCTGAGAGGCCTGCTTTGGAAAATCCCCTCTCGAATTTGAAATGTAAATCTGACTGTGATGTGCACAGCACTGTGAGAATTGACCGTAAACTGATACATGTTTTCACACCCTGATGAAATACAGTGTCAGCCAGTATGGTTTACAATCACATGTTTTAAATTAAATACAGTACATTCTTTAATATCTTTAAAATAAAAATATATAAATAAATAAATAAAATTTAAAATAACCCGTTCTGTGGGTCTGAGCGGGTTGAAAGTCGCATGGTCCTCATGCGGAAGGACCCTTGTCATAGTGGCAAAATATCAGCATTGCACGACCCACGGAACCGGAGATACCAGAAGACAGTTTAAAAGCACATTACCAAAGTGGCTTTTTTTCTGCCATGCAAGTCAATGGCAGAAACCTGAACTTTAACATTACCCTGACTCCGTTCTGTTGCCACGAGAGGGTCGCAATTTGCCATGCAATCCTGCCGCAACTAGGACTACATGGTGACCGAATATGGGCCCTCTAGGTTGAACAGAACCGGACTTGTGGGTTCCAGGTTTCTGCTCATTCTGACTTAGCCGGCTCAAAGCTTTGTCTGCCTTTACGCTCAATGCTAGGACCCTCCTCGCCGGCGTGACCCTTTCTCGCCGCCATTACTGCTCGGACCCTGTTGGGGTCAAGTGAGGGGGCTCCTAACATCTGGGGGCAAAAATAATTTTATTTCTAGGTGCCCTAGAACAGAAGTTCCCACGCCAATTGACCTAGTTCCCACGCCAATTTCCCTAGTTCCTACGCCAATTGCGCGACCGTGCAGTAAAAAAACAGTGCAGCAAGCATCTACATTTGTTACTCTGTATTTTGTTATACAGTACTATCTAAGGAGCAAATGGAAACAATGCACAGTACAGTGAGAGAAATGAACATGTTCTTTTATTGGTGCACTCAGTTCAAAAACATTTATTTACAAATACAATGTTGAAACATTTTAAGTAACATCTCCTTTATTAAAGAAACACAGTACTGTATACAGTACAGTACAGTGGGATGGTGCGCAACACTGTCAGTCAGACCTGCACCAGTTCAGTCCTAGAGGGCAGCAAGCAGGGCAGGTTTTCAGGGCAACCTTGAAAACCGTGCCTGTTTGCGGCCCTCAGGGATTGAAGTTGTGCATGTCCTGTGTAAAAAAAACACACAACAACATCTCCTTTGTTTAAGTACAGCAAGTACTGTAGGGCACAACATGTGCAGTACAATACAGTTCAGCACAACAGTATGGTCTCACTGAATGTCCTTCCCATTGTCCATCCAGGGCCGATTCCTTGCATGGCGCAAAACGCCATTAATGCAGTCTCGAACGCCTTTCATTACAGGATCTGTAACAGGATAAAAGCACCGCATTTCTTCCACAATTTTTTTCCTTAAATAGGCAGGAAGACTCTTTTTTTGGCGATTCCCATCGTAGTTCACTTTGAACACCCACTCGCAGTACAACGTGTAGGGAACATGGTGCTTAAAAATGATCAAGGCATACTTGTGGGGTACACCAGCACTCCTCACCCTATACTTCTCCCTGAGCGCCGGTGGCAGATCACACAGGGTGATGTCAGGCACTGTTTCTATGCGAGCGGGTGTAGGTCTTTTGGGAACGGGTGTGCTTGAGGCGACGGGCGATGATAGGTTTTCTGGGAGGAAGCTTTCCTCCGGTCGTGGTCGCCAGGTTGTCTCCTGGCGTGGTCTTGATGGGGTTGTCATGTCCTCCTCAACGGCATACAGTACATGTACTGCTGCGGCCGAGTTTATTCGAGCATTTGCCCGTTCTCGGCCGCAGCAGTAACCTGGCGCGCGCCGGAGGGTGCCGGGTGCGCCGAAGCAGCGGAGGAGCGCCCTCCGATCGGGGCTTTCTCCCTCCCGCTGCCGGGTCCGCCGGGTCCCCCGGAACCCCCTGCCGCCGTCCCCCACATCGCGGGACACCAGGGCGCAGGCACCCGATGACGCGTGACCGCGCATCGGTGATGTGCGGCACGCTGAGGGAGTGCGGCAAGCACGCCGGGGCATCCCCCGGCTTGCGGTGCTAGCCGTGCTTCAATAAAACGTGTCGCCAGTGTACATTACATCTTCTGGTGGAGGGGGGGCGCTTGGTGATGGAAGGGGGTCGAATGTCCCATTCATCACATCGATGTCACCCCCTTGCTCCAGCGTCGGGGAAACAGGGGCATTAACACCGAGCAAATAATGTATGCCCGCTATGTCAGCCTCTATCTTCTCCATCCGTCGATCCATCCGTTGTTCCATTTGTAGCATCCGTTGGTCCATTTGTAGCATCCTTTGCTCCACATTTAACATTGTCTCCAGAAGCAGATCTATCTTTGCCAGCACAATAGAGTTCCTGGGGAGATCCACAGTTATCCCATTCAGGATCCGGTCTAATGAGCTGCTTGTGCATGGCGTGTGGACATCTGGGGGGATGGGTGCAACGGAGGATGAGATGGGGGTTCCCTGGACAGAAGCGGCATCGATGGAGAGTGGAGGAGGGGACCTGTGGATACCCGGTAGAGGAGAAGCGGCAGCGTCGTTGAAGAGGGATGGAGAAGGTGACCTTTGGATTTCCGGGCGTGAAGCAGAGTCGTCTAAGCGCAAAGGAGACAGTGACACGTGGATTTCAGAGGCGGCAGCGTCATCAGATGGAACCGGAGAAGATGGGGGTGGAGAAGACGGGATGAAGATTTCCGGGATTTCAGGGACAGCTACAGCAGAGTCGTCGAAGCATATGGGAGGAAATGGCCTGCGGGTCCGATGGGTTGGCTGCCATTCGTTTTGTGTAGAGAGCGTATTACCGTATATCTTCTTCACATAATGAGGCTGACGTCTAAGAAAAGTCTTAGCCTTTGGGGTCAGCAGAAGGTTTTCTTTATTGGCCTTAGCCTGTCGCTTTGCCCTTGGCGTGGAAACGGCTGCTGCCTTTCTCTTTTTCAGCGTGACAGGCACAGCAGAGGTGAGAGTGTTCTTGCATCCATAGAACCGGGGATGCTCCATGGAAGCGGGTGGCACAATGCAGTACAGTATCTGGACAAGGGCAAGCTCAGATAAAGATCAGCGAGTGGTGGGCTATGCAAAATGTGTGACCTTTTATGCATGGCGGCCAGGTACAGGTGTTGAAAGTGGGCGTACTCAAATGTGAGTCATTAACGTATAAATACACCATCCATTTTGTGGATTCACTGCACATAGAATATACATCGACTAAACATCGAATATACATTCTTGTGTTTGTACTGTATTTCTTTCTACTCGCAGCAATGCCTGTTAAAAAGATTTCCAAGGATCTCAGCATGCGAATGAAGGAGATGTACACGAGCGGACACCGAATTGCAGATATCCAAAGCTGGTTAGCTACTTCTGGCCTCGTTGTGCCAGCAGCCACCGTGAGCTATCATGCATACGGAAAAAACAGAGACCGCAAAAAGGCACCAAGGGTAACTAACGCGTAAGTATATTTATAAAACTTAACAAAAAAAAAAATATAGAAAACTGTACTGTACATCTACAGTACAGTTCTGTATCTACTGTAATACTGTTGTTATTTCTGTTGATTTATATTACAACATATTTATACTGTAGTACAGTTGTATATATTTTTTGTATATTTCAATTAATCTTATAACGGTATATCTAGGATGTATATTTATATTTATATTACAACAGTATATTTATTTTGTATATTTATATTTATAGAACAACAGTATATATATGTTGCCTAATTATATTTATAGTACAGCTGTATACATTTTTTGTATATTTCAATTAATCTTACAACGGTATATCTAGGATGTATATTTATATTTATATTACAACAGTATATTTATTTTGTATATTTATATTTATAGTACAACAGTATATATATTTTGTCTATTTATATTTATAGTACAGCTGTATACATTTTTGTATATTTCAATTAATCTTACAATGGTATACTGTATATAGTATGTATATTTATATTTATAGTACAACACAACAGTATACATTTTTTGTATATTTATATTTACTGTATATTACAACATTACATTTAAATACATTTTATATTGCTGCATATTAATAAAACAATATAATTTCTTTACATTGCAGGGTGACAACTCTTCTGGTGGACAAAATAAGTGAGGAGAATGATGAGAGAAGTGCATTAAGGGTTAAAATCACTCTGCAGGAAAAGCACAATATGACTGTATCCGAGAGCAGCATAAAGAAGATGAGACGCAGCATTGGATGGAAATATGGACGTGTGAGGTTAGTACTGGACAGTACAGGAGGTAAAAGTGTTGTTTAGCAAACTGTACTGCACTGTACCGCAAATTTTTTTTATTCCTTGTCATTACAGAGCGTACCCCATGATACGGGATGCAAACAAAATCAAAAGAGTGGTCCAGGCCCAGGCATGGATCGACAGCGGTGAGACTTTCCAGGATTGCATCTTCACTGATGAGTCTACTGTGTCGCTGGAGAGATTTGCACGATTTGCGTTCCACAAAAAAGGCCGCTTATCTTTGAAGCCGCGGCCAAAACACCCTGTGAAGCTGCATGTGTGGGGTGCCATCTCTAGGCGTGGACCGGGATGCAGTGTCATCTTTGAAGGTAAAATTTATCAAATATAATGTCGCCTAATGCACTGTACTTGACTAGTGTTGCCTTACCGTATGCACTGTACTATACTATTGTGCAGTTTTTTGAGCACTTTTCTTTTCTTGCTATAGGAATCATGAATAAAGCTTACTTCCAAGACAACATTGATGCAATACATCAGACGCGACTTTCCCAATGGTCACCGCTTCTACCAGGACAATGATCCCAAGCACACGTGTCAACGGCGCATATCCTTGAGCGCGGCATCAACTGGGTGAAGACGCCAGCGGAGTAAGTGCAGTAGACCGTGTCTCATTTTTGTTCCCCACGGTTTTTAGCTCTTAAACCAATTGTCCTTTCTTTCCAATGACAGATCGCCAGACTTCAATCCGATCGAAATGGTCTGGCATCAGCTGAAGGACCATATCCGGAAAGTGGCGAAACCCTCCAAAATGGACGAGTTGTTGAAAGGCATACTGAGTTTTTGGAACGATGTACTCACCGTGGAACGCTGCAATAAATATATAGACCATATTGCCACTGTGTTGCCCATTGTCATCGCGCGTAATGGGCAAGCATCAGGAAAGTAGTACAGTGCTTGTGTAAGTACAGTGTAAGTACAGTATGATACAGGTAAGTATGGCACAGATTTTTTCTTTCCAGATAGTCAGAGTATACAGTAGTTCCAGTATACAGTACAGTAGACTAGTTTGACAGTTCTACAGTAACTGCCTACTAACTGCTCCATTTTTTTCTTTCCAGACAAAGCTGCACCAGCCACCTACAGTAGTTCTGCCATAATACAGTACGCACATACATTACAGTACAGTAACTGAACTAAGTTTTTGTTTTCTTGTCGTTCCAGGAAAAAGGGTGGCCTAGGGGGAGGTGGGGGCGTTGTGGCCCGTCAAATCTGCGTGTTCAGTCAAATGTACAGTATATAAACAGCAGTAATGATGTACACAAAACCTCTCCTCTCTCAATGAACTACTGTACTGCAGACAGAATGAGGAAAAGATAAAGAAGGAAAAATAATATTAATATACAGTATATACAGTAGTATATATATTATACAGTACATTACAGTACTGTATATAGTATTAAATCATATTCTTATAAATGTGCATTACTCATGTTTCCCCATGTTTTACAAATAGTTAACAGCAAGCACTGTAATTTCAAAAGGCAGTTCATCATAATAATTTGATGAATAAACCCCCAAAGACAAGCCCCAAATACAGTACATAAAAAGCAAGTCACTTTAACTCCCTGTGCCCCATGCACCAAAAACAAACAGATTTTATACACAGTACAGTATATATACTGTATACTGTATTATAAATTAATATTCATACAGTGTAAACGTCCATTTTTCAGGTATCTCGATGTTTTACAAATGTTTTGTAAAAGTTTCTCCGAATTCAATGTGGCAGAAGAATTTAATAAAGGCTGCAGTACTGTATGTATTATTGTGTGTTGATGGTTATAATTGCTGTGCACTTGAAATGTTTCAACATTGTACAGTATTTGTAAATAAATGTTTTTGTACTGACTCCCCCAATAAAAGAACATGTTATATTTATATATTTATATATTTTTATTTTAAAGATATTAAAGAATGTACTGTATTTAATTTAAAACATGTGATTGTAAACCATACTGGCTGACACTGTATTTCATCAGGGTGTGAAAACATGTATCAGTTTACGGTCAATTCTCACAGTGCTGTGCACATCACAGTCAGATTTACATTTCAAATTCGAGAGGGGATTTTCCAAAGCAGGCCTCTAATGGTTGGGGGAGGGGGATGGTGTGATTAGACGCAGGCGCACTGAGCCTTTGGATTAAGAACACAATGGCAATATGCAGAAGGTTAACGACCAGGTAGTGAGGGGGGGTTGTCAGGATAGAGTGACTCAGACCATTGACGCTTGGCTAGGGAGGGATTAAAAACTCTGGAGGTGTTTGGCTGAAATAGTTAGCAGCAAGCACTGTAATTTCTAAAGGCAGTTCATCATAATAATTTGATGAATAAACCCCCAAAGACAAGCCCCAAATACAGTACAATAAAAGCAAGTCACTTTAACTCCCTGTGCCCCATGCACCAAAAACAAACAGATTTTATACACAGTACAGTACATATACTGTATACTGTATTATAAATTAATATTCATACAGTGTAAACGTCCATTTTTCAGGTATCTCCATGTTTTACAAATGTTTTGTAAAAGTTTCTCCGAATTCAATGTGGCAGAAGAATTTAATAAAGGCTGCAGTACTGTATGTATTATTGTGTGTTGATGGTTATAATTGCTGTGCACTTGAAATGTTTCAACATTGTACAGTATTTGTAAATAAATGTTTTTGTACTGACTCCACAATAAAAGAACATGTTGAATTATCTCCCATTGTTTCCATTTGCTCCTTTGTCAGTGTAACAAATGTAGAGACTTACTGCACTGTTTTTTTACTGCCAGACCGCACAGCCGCAAGATCCGCAACATTGTAAAATAAGAGCAATGAGCGCGCAATTGGCGTAGGAACTAGGGAAATTGGCGTGGGAACTAGGTCAATTGGCGTGGGAACTTCTGTTCTAGGGCACCTAGAAATAAAATTATTTTTGCCCCCAGATGTTAGGAGCCCCCTCACTTGACCCCAACAGGGTCCGAGCAGTAATGGCGACGAGAAAGGGTCACGCCGGCGAGGAGGGTCCTAGCATTGAGCGTAAAGGCAGACAAAGCTTTGAGCCGGCTAAGTCAGAATGAGCAGAAACCTGGAACCCACAAGTCCGGTTCTGTTCAACCTAGAGGGCCCATATTCGGTCACCATGTAGTCCTAGTTGCGGCAGGATTGCATGGCAAATTGCGACTCTCTCGTGGCAACAGAACGGAGTCAGGGTAATGTTAAAGTTCAGGTTTCTGCCATTGACTTGCATGGCAGAAAAAAAGCCACTTTGGTAATGTGCTTTTAAACTGTCTTCTGGTATCTCCGGTTCCGTGGGTCGTGCAAAGCTGATATTTTGCCACTATGGCAAGGGTCCTTCCGCATGTGGACCAGGCGACTTTCGACCCGCTGAGACCCAAAGAACGGGTTATTTGACATTATATTCGCGCAATTGGCGTGGGAACTACTTAGGGCCTCGGTCAAGTTCACGGACAATTGGCGTGGGAACTTCTGTTCTAGGGCACCCAGAAATAAAAAAATAAAACCCCCCAGATGTTAGGAACCCCCTCACTTCACCCCAACAGGGTCCGAGCATTTACAGTACTGTACTTTAAAATAAATTTAATATGCAATTTTACTATTACTGCGGGCGCACAGACTGTGTAGGTTGAACCGCGAAGGGAATAGACTTCAAACACAACAGCTCGCAAACGCCCCCATGTGTTTTTACACGGAATTGCAGTATTGCAGCCAGCGGGAATAAAATTCTTAAATCACAGCCGGGAAAATAACGCAATACACTCCGGCCGAAAACGATACAAAACCGAACATCACCGGGATATACTCAAATTTGCAGAACTAGCCGTGTTAGAATAAAGTTGGTCGCCTCTGTAATAGTATATTTTTATTAACATTGTGTATAGGTATAAAATTTGCTGTTGTACACGGTATTGAGCATGGAATTTCAGGTCCAATGTTCTGAGTGAGGCACTGGGCTACCAAACTGGTGCCAGTGAGTCTGCTCAGACATCGGACATGAAAGCCACAGAGGATGTCAGAGGTGTGTAGACCATTTGGGCAGGAGGGAAGAGCTCAAGTACCCATGTCCTGGGATAAATGGAAGTCCTCCGGACTACCATTTGCCCCACCAGACATGGAGGAGCCTAACCAGCGGGTGGCTTCTGAATAGCAAGCATCTGAGGTGGCAATCTTGCGTATTCCATTGGCTGATTCAACATCCCTGCATTCCCGGCTTCACAAGACTGGCATCGCTCTGATTGGCTGGTTAGAAAGTTCCCACGCTGTGATTGGCTGTAGTATTTTGTGAATGGACTTCAAAATACTATACAAATCGTCTCAGCCAATCACCCAGTGAGATTCTAAGTGCCAGAAGTCAAGTGGGATATTCAAAACGACCAAAAGATGCTCTTGGAGAAATAGCAAGAGACCGGCTTCAGAAAAACCAACCTAAAATAGTTTCTCACTTTTTACGGCCAAGTTCTTAGAATTGAACGTAGCTGTCGCAGCTGGGATTTCAAGCCGATTTTAGTTCCAGGACGTTTGGAGCTATGTCCCTGTCAAGTGATTTAAAGTCCTCCAGAGAAAAGGGAGCGGTGGCTTCTTGAACTTCATGCCAATTTGGGTTCCAGGGCATTTCGTACTAAGTACCGGTCAAATAAAGACTTTTGTTTAACATGCCAAATAGCTAGGAAAGTCTATTTTTTACACCATGTCTCTTCTTATGTAGTTTGTGTTCTATTGTGTGTAGGCCTTTTCCTGCGAATGAATTTTCAATTTATTTCACTTTATCTGTTTTGCTCAATGTATGATCCTGGTAAAAAGGTGTAACTGCCTGGTCTCCTGTGAGAAGTCAATCATATGCTCTATATGTGCCCAGGAGGTGGGACTAAAACATTGCCAGGAAATCTGACTCAAGCAGGTTTTTATATGGACATACTACATGGAGACCAACCGCTCAGCCAAAAATATACACAAGTATTCTCAATAAATAAAATGACGAAGTTGCAAAAGGGGATATGCTGTAAAGACACATGTACTGTAGTACATCAAAAGTATACACTTTTGATGTATTACATATGGACATGCAGACATGCCAGTGTAAGGCTTTTTGATTACATTTTAATTAACTTTTATTTCTGTGCAATAAATTTGATGGTTTTTGATAACCTGTAATATTGCAGTTTTATTTGTTGGAGAAGGAAATCTTTGTATGTATTGTAATGTATTGTTCCCCATTAAAGTTATCTGTTAAAAGTTTTCTTTGCGCAGCTCAGCACTGGGAACTTCTGCTGGAAATACTCTGGTGATTGTGCCTGGGAATATCTGTAAGTGACACAGAGGTCCCTGTGGGTGTGCTGAGAAGCAGCTAAGAAAATATACATGATATTTATCAAAATCCCTGTCCCTCCTCCTCTCCTCCTCCTCCACGTCTCATGGCTCTTATCAAGTTACTAATAACACGTCTCTTATTTATGGTGTGTTTCTGGCACATTGAGCTTAGAAAACAACTTTACACTTGTTCATTGGCAGAGAGTACAGACATAACCCGGACAGGGAAGGTGTAATTACAGGACACACAGTAACTGAGCTGCATGTTATTCCCACACAGGGAGAGGCTGTTTGCTGTTAACCACCTGTTTATATTATGGGAAATCTGATGCACTTTTTCTTAACAATTGGCATAAAATGTCTCATGTTACATAATGTTTATCCGCCTGTGTAATTCTCCCGTAAGAATAAAAGCAAAGCGCTGCCCTCTGTTTCTCTGCTGCCTCTGGGAATGAAGCAACTCTATGAAATGAATGTTAAATGTAATGTGATGTAAAACAATACATTGTACACAGAACTGTTATTATTATTATCTGTGGGGAATTACAATGTTAGATCTTTGCTCTCAGGTTACAGTCTTCTCCACTAGGGGTTTATGTAGAATTATCACTTACATCCCCACCACGCCCACCCCCTGGAATAGAAGCAGAACCACAGAAGCTTTAGCTGGGCCTGTTTCATCACGCTCATCTCATTGTTATAATAGGGGGTGAGAGAGGTCTGTCCAATTCCCATTTCATGGAGCAGAGATGCAAACTGTTACCTCAGCTCATCTCACACTGGGGAGAAAGTCTTTAATATTCCAACAAGGCAGCGACACAAGTAAGCATCTAATGAAAATAACAAGAGACAGACACCTCAGCAGTTGTGTTACCTGTCACTTAAAAAAAACTGTAATTATGCATTATTCTGATCATACAGATGCAGATGCGTTTATTCGAACATTTCACGGAGCACCTCAAGCAAAAAAAATTTGCGCGCTACTTTTACTTAACTGTTTTCTTATTATGATACAGAAAAAACCAATACAATGCAAACTGTTTATTTTGATATTTTCAACAAAAGACAGGTGACTGTCTGCCTGTGTGAGTGGGTGAGTGAGTAACTGGGAGGTTGAGTGAATGACTGGGTGAGTGAGTGAGTGAATGGGTGAGTGAGTGAATGGGTGAGTGAGTGAATGGGTGGGTGAGTGAGTGACTGGGTGGGTGGGTGGGTGGGTGAGTGAGTGACTGGGTGAGTGACTGGTGGGTGAGTGAGTGACTGGGTGGGTGAGTGAGTGACTGGGTGGTGAGTGACTGGGTTAGTGAGTGAGTGGGTGAGTGAATGAGAGAGTGGGTGTGTGAGTGAGTGACTGGGTGGGTGGGTGAGTGAGTGACTGGGTGGGTGAGTTAGTGACTGAGTGAGTGAGTGACTGGGTGGGTGAGTGAGTGACTGGGTGGGTGAGTGACTGGGTGGGTGAGTGACTGGGTGAGTGAGTGACAGGGTGGGTGAGTGAGTGACTGTGTGGGTGAGTGAGTGACTTGGTGGGGGAGTGAGTGACTGCGTGGGTGAGTGAGTGACTGGGTGGGAGAGTGAGAAACTAGGTGGGTGATTGAGTGACTGGATGGGTGAGTAAGTGAGTGACTGGGTGAGTGAGTGACTTGGTTGGTGAGTGACTTGGTGGGTAAGTGACTACCCAGAGTGACTGTGTGGGTGAGTGAGTGACTGGGTGGGTGACTGAGTGACTGGGTGGGAGACTGAGTGACTGTGTGGGTGAGTGAGTGACTACCCAGAGTGACTGTGTGGGTGAGTGAGTGACTGGGTGGGTGAGTGAATGGGTGAGTGAGTGACAGGGTGGGTGAGTGAGTGACTGTGTGGGTGAGTGAGTGACTGGGTGGGTGAGTGAATGACTGCATGGGTGAGTGAGTGACTGGGTGGGTGAGTGAGAAACTAGGTGGGTGATTGAGTGACTGGGTGGGTAAGTGAGTGACTGGGTGAGTGAGTGACTTGGTTGGTGAGTGACTTGGTGGGTAAGTGAGTAACTGGGTGGGTGAGTGACTGGGTGAGTGAGTGCCTGGGTGAGTGAGTGACTGGGTGGGTGAGTGACTGTGTGGGTGAGTGAGTGACTGTGTGGGTGAGTGAGTGACTGGGTGGGTGAGTGAGTGACTGGGTGGGTGAGTGAGTGACTGAGTGAGTGACTGAGTGGGTGACTGAGTGACTGGGTGGGTGAGTGACTGGGTGGGTGAGTGAATGGGTGAGTGAGTGACAGGGTGGGTGAGTGAGTGACTGTGTGGGTGAGTGAGTGACTGGGTGGGTGAGTGAATGACTGTGTGGGTGAGTGAGTGACTGGGTGGGTGAGTGAGAAACTAGGTGGGTGATTGAGTGACTGGGTGGGTAAGTGAGTGACTTGGTTGGTGAGTGACTTGGTGGGTAAGTGAGTAACTGGGTGGGTGAGTGACTGGGTGAGTGATTGCCTGGGTGGGTGAGTGAGTGACTGGGTGGGTGAGTGACTGTTTGGGTGAGTGCCTTGGTGGGTGAGTGAGTGACTGGGTGGGTGAGTGACTATGTGGGTGAGTGAGTGACTGGGTGGGTGAGTGAGTGACTGGGTGGGTGAGTAAGTGACTGGGTGGGTGAGTGACTGGGTGACTGGGTGGGTGAGTGACTGGGTGGGTGAGTGAATGGGTGAGTGAGTGACAGGGTGGGTGAGTGAGTGACTGGGTGGGTGAGTGAGTGACTGGGTGGGTGAGTGTGTGACTGGGTAGTTGAGTGAGTGAGTGAGTGACTGTGTGGGTGAGTGAGTTACTGGGTGGGTGAGTGAGTGACTGGGTGGGTGAGTGAGTGCCTGGGTGGGTGAGTGAGTGACTGGGTGGGTGAGTGACTGGGTGGGTGGGTGAGTGACTGGGTGGGTGAGTGAGTGACTGGGTGGGTGAGTGAGTGACTGGGTGGGTGAGTGAGTGACTGAGTGGGTGACTGGGTGGGTGACTGAGTGACTGGGTGGGTGAGTGACTGGGTGGGTGAGTGAGTGACTGTGTGGGAGAGTGAGTGACTGGGTGGGTGAGTGAGTGACTGGGTGGGTGAGTGAGAAACTAGGTGGGTGATTGAGTGACTGGGTGGGTGAGTGAGAAACTAGGTGGGTGATTGAGTGACTGGGTGGGTGAGTAAGTGAGTGACTGGGTGAGTGAGTGACTTGGTGGGTGAGTGAGTAACTGGGTGGGTGAGTGAGTAACTGGGTGGGTGAGTGACTGGGTGAGTGAGTAACTGGGTGGGTGAGTGACTGGGTGAGTGAGTGCCTGGGTGGGTGAGTGAGTGAGTGACTGGGTGAGTGAGTGGGTGGGTGAGTGAGTGACTGGGTGAGTGACTGGGTTAGTGAGTGACTACATGGGTGAGTGAGTGAATGGGTGAGTGAGTGAATGGATGAGTGAGTGAATGGGTGGGTGAGTGAGTGACTGGGTGGGTGGGTGAGTGGGTGACTGGGTGAGTGACTGGTGGGTGAGTGAGTGAGTGAGTGAGTGAGTAACTGGGTGGGTGACTGAGTGACTGCTTGGGTGAGTGACTGGGTGGGTGAGTGAGTGGGTAAGTGAGTGACTGTGTGGGTGAGTGAGTGACTAGGTGGGTGATTGAGTGACTGGGTGGGTGAGTGAGAAACTAGGTGGGTGTTTGAGTGACTGGGTGGGTGAGTAAGTGAGTGACTGGGTGAGTGAGTGACTTGGTGGGTGAGTAACTGTGTGGGTATGTGAGTAACTGGGTGGGTGAGTGACTGGGTGAGTGAGTGCCTGGGTGGGTGAGTGACTGGGTGAGTGACTGGGTGAGTGAGTGACTACATGGGTGAGTGAGTGAATGGGTGAGTGAGTGACTGGGTGAGTGACTGGTGGGTGAGTGAGTGACTGGGTGGGTGAATGAGTGACTGGGTGGGTGAGTGACTGGGTTAGTGAGTGAATGGGTGGGTGAGTGAGTGGGTGGGTGAGTGAGTGACTGGGTGGGTGAGTGACTTGGTGGGTGAGTGAGTGACTGGGTGGGTGGGTGAGTGAATGAGTGACTGGATGGTTGAGTGACTGGGTGGGTGAGTGACTGGGTGGGTGAGTGACTGGGTGGGTGAGTGAGTGACTGTGTGGTGAGTGAGTGACTGGGTAGGTGAGTGAGTGACTGGGTGGGTGAGTGAGTGACTGGGTGGGTGAGTGAGAAACTAGGTGGGCGATTGAGTGACTGGGTGGATGAGTAAGTGAGTGACTGGGTGAGTGAGTGACGTGGTTGGTGAGTGACTTGGTTGGTGAGTGAGTAACTGGGTGGGTGAGTGACTGGGTGAGTGAGTGATTGGGTGAGTGAGTGACTGGGTGGGTGAGTGACTGGGTGGGTGGGTGAGTGACTGGGTGGGTGAGTGAGTGACTGGGTGGGTGAGTGACTGGGTGGGTGAGTGAGTGACTGAGTGAGTGACTGGGTGGGTGAGTGAGTGACTTGTTGGGTGAGTAACTGTGTGGGTGAGTGAGTAACTGGGTGGGTGAGTGACTGGGTGAGTGAGTGCCTGGGTGGGTGAGTGACTGGGTGAGTGACTGGGTGAGTGAGTGACTACATGGGTGAGTGAGTGAATGGGTGAGTGAGTGACTGGGTGAGTGACTGGTGGGTGAGTGAGTGACTGGGTGGGTGAATGAGTGACTGGGTGGGTGAGTGACTGGGTTAGTGAGTGAATGGGTGGGTGAGTGAGTGGGTGGGTGAGTGAGTGACTGGGTGGGTGAGTGACTTGGTGGGTGAGTGAGTGACTGGGTGGGTGGGTGAGTGACTGAGTGACTGGATGGTTGAGTGACTGGGTGGGTGAGTGACTGGGTGGGTGAGTGACTGGGTGGGTGAGTGAGTGACTGTGTGGTGAGTGAGTGACTGGGTAGGTGAGTGAGTGACTGGGTGGGTGAGTGAGTGACTGGGTGGGTGAGTGAGAAACTAGGTGGGCGATTGAGTGACTGGGTGGATGAGTAAGTGAGTGACTGGGTGAGTGAGTGACGTGGTTGGTGAGTGACTTGGTTGGTGAGTGAGTAACTGGGTGGGTGAGTGACTGGGTGAGTGAGTGATTGGGTGAGTGAGTGACTGGGTGGGTGAGTGACTGGGTGGGTGGGTGAGTGACTGGGTGGGTGAGTGAGTGACTGGGTGGGTGAGTGACTGGGTGGGTGAGTGAGTGACTGAGTGAGTGACTGGGTGGGTGAGTGACAGGGTGGGTGAGTGAGTGACTGTGTGGGTGGGTGAGTCAGTGACTGGGTGGGTGAGTGAGTGACTGGGTGGGTGAGTGAGTGACTGGTGGGTGAGTGAGTAACTGGGTGGGTGAGTGAGTAACTGGGTGGGTGAGTGACTGGGTGAGTGAGTAACTGGGTGGGTGAGTGACTGGGTGAGTGAGTGCCTGGGTGGGTGAGTGAGTGAGTGACTGGGTGAGTGAGTGGGTGGGTGAGTGAGTGACTGGGTGAGTGACTGGGTTAGTGAGTGACTACATGGGTGAGTGAGTGAATGGGTGAGTGAGTGAATGGATGAGTGAGTGAATGGGTGGGTGAGTGAGTGACTGGGTGGGTGGGTGAGTGGGTGACTGGGTGAGTGACTGGTGGGTGAGTGAGTGAGTGAGTAACTGGGTGGGTGACTGAGTGACTGCTTGGGTGAGTGACTGGGTGGGTGAGTGAGTGGGTAAGTGAGTGACTGTGTGGGTGAGTGAGTGACTAGGTGGGTGATTGAGTGACTGGGTGGGTGAGTGAGAAACTAGGTGGGTGTTTGAGTGACTGGGTGGGTGAGTAAGTGAGTGACTGGGTGAGTGAGTGACTTGGTGGGTGAGTAACTGTGTGGGTGAGTGAGTAACTGGGTGGGTGAGTGACTGGGTGAGTGAGTGCCTGGGTGGGTGAGTGACTGGGTGAGTGACTGGGTGAGTGAGTGACTACATGGGTGAGTGAGTGAATGGGTGAGTGAGTGACTGGGTGAGTGACTGGTGGGTGAGTGAGTGACTGGGTGGGTGAATGATTGACTGGTTGGGTGAGTGACTGGGTTAGTGAGTGAATGGGTGGGTGAGTGAGTGGGTGGGTGAGTGAGTGACTGGGTGGGTGAGTGACTTGGTGGGTGAGTGAGTGACTGGGTGGGTGGGTGAGTGAATGAGTGACTGGATGGTTGAGTGACTGGGTGGGTGAGTGACTGGGTGGGTGAGTGACTGGGTGGGTGAGTGAGTGACTGTGTGGTGAGTGAGTGACTGGGTAGGTGAGTGAGTGACTGGGTGGGTGAGTGAGTGACTGGGTGGGTGAGTGAGAAACTAGGTGGGCGATTGAGTGACTGGGTGGATGAGTAAGTGAGTGACTGGGTGAGTGAGTGACGTGGTTGGTGAGTGACTTGGTTGGTGAGTGAGTAACTGGGTGGGTGAGTGACTGGGTGAGTGAGTGATTGGGTGAGTGAGTGACTGGGTGGGTGAGTGACTGGGTGGGTGAGTGAGTGACTGGGTGGGTGAGTGACTGGGTGGGTGAGTGAGTGACTGAGTGAGTGACTGGGTGGGTGAGTGAGTGACTTGTTGGGTGAGTAACTGTGTGGGTGAGTGAGTAACTGGGTGGGTGAGTGACTGGGTGAGTGAGTGCCTGGGTGGGTGAGAAACTGGGTGAGTGACTGGGTGAGTGAGTGACTACATGGGTGAGTGAATTAATGGGTGAGTGAGTGACTGGGTGAGTGACTGGTGGGTGAGTGAGTGACTGGGTGGGTGAATGAGTGACTGGGTGGGTGAGTGACTGGGTTAGTGAGTGAATGGGTGGGTGAGTGAGTGGGTGGGTGAGTGAGTGACTGGGTGGGTGAGTGACTTGGTGGGTAAGTGAGTGACTGGGTGGGTGGGTGAGTGACTGAGTGACTGGATGGTTGAGTGACTGGGTGGGTGAGTGACTGGGTGGGTGAGTGACTGGGTGGGTGAGTGACTGGGTGGGTGAGTGAGTGACTGTGTGGTGAGTGAGTGACTGGGTAGGTGAGTGAGTGACTGGGTGGGTGAGTGAGTGACTGGGTGGGTGAGTGAGAAACTAGGTGGGCGATTGAGTGACTGGGTGGATGAGTAAGTGAGTGACTGGGTGAGTGAGTGACGTGGTTGGTGAGTGACTTGGTTGGTGAGTGAGTAACTGGGTGGGTGAGTGACTGGGTGAGTGAGTGATTGGGTGAGTGAGTGACTGGGTGGGTGAGTGACTGGGTGGGTGGGTGAGTGACTGGGTGGGTGAGTGAGTGACTGGGTGGGTGAGTGACTGGGTGGGTGAGTGAGTGACTGAGTGAGTGACTGGGTGGGTGAGTGACAGGGTGGGTGAGTGAGTGACTGTGTGGGTGGGTGAGTCAGTGACTGGGTGGGTGAGTGAGTGACTGGGTGGGTGAGTGAGTGACTGGTGGGTGAGTGAGAAACTAGGTGGGTGATTGAGTGACTGGGTGGGTGAGTAAGTGAGTTACTGGGTGAGTGAGTGACTTGGTGGGTGAGTGAGTAACTGGGTGGATGAGTGAGTGGGTGAGTGAGTGAGTGGGTGGGTGAGTGAGTGACTGGGTGGGTGAGTGACTTAGTGGGTGAGTGAGTGACTGGGTGGGTGGGTGAGTGACTGAGTGACTGGATGGTTGAGTGACTGGGTGGGTGAGTGACTGGGTGGGTGAGTGACTGGGTGGGTGAGTGACTGGGTGGGTGAGTGAGTGACTGTGTGGTGAGTGAGTGACTGGGTAGGTGAGTGAGTGACTGGGTGGGTGAGTGAGTGACTGGGTGGGTGAGTGAGAAACTAGGTGGGCGATTGAGTGACTGGGTGGATGAGTAAGTGAGTGACTGGGTGAGTGAGTGACGTGGTTGGTGAGTGACTTGGTTGGTGAGTGAGTAACTGGGTGGGTGAGTGACTGGGTGAGTGAGTGATTGGGTGAGTGAGTGACTGGGTGGGTGAGTGACTGGGTGGGTGGGTGAGTGACTGGGTGGGTGAGTGAGTGACTGGTTGGGTGAGTGACTGTGTGGGTGAGTGAGTGACTGAGTGAGTGACTGGGTGGGTGAGTGACAGGGTGGGTGAGTGAGTGACTGTGTGGGTGGGTGAGTGAGTGACTGGGTGGGTGAGTGAGTGACTGGTGGGTGAGTGAGGAACTAGGTGGGTGATTGAGTGACTGGGTGGGTGAGTAAGTGAGTTACTGGGTGAGTGAGTGACTTGGTGGGTGAGTGAGTAACTGGGTGGATGAGTGAGTGGGTGAGTGAGTGCCTGGGTGGGTGACTGAGTAACTGGGTGAGTGAGTGACTAGGTGGGTGAGTGAGTGACTATATGAGTGAGTGACTGGGTGATTGAATGAGTGAGTGACTGCATAAGTGAGTGAGTGACTGAGTGGGTGAGTGAGTGACTGGGTGGGTGAGTGAATGGCTGGGTGGTTGAGTAAGTGAGTGACTAGGTGAGTGAGTGACTGGGTGGGTGAGTGACTGGGGGTGAGTGACTGGGTGGGTGAGCGAGTGACTGGGTGAGTGAGTGACTGGGTGAGTAAGTGACTGGGTGAGTAAGTGACTGGGTGGGTGAGTGATTGGGTGAGTGATTGACTGGGTGAGTGAGTGACAGGGTGGGTGAGTGACTTACTGTGTTGGTGAGTTAGTGACAGGGTTAGTGAGTGAGTGACTGGGTGGGTGAGAGTGACTGGGTGGGTGAGTGTGTGACTGGGTGGATGAGTGAGGGACTGGGTGGGTGAGTGACTGGTTGGGTGAGTGAGTGATTGGGTGAGTGACTGGATTGGTGGGTGAGTGAGTGATTGGGTGGGTGAGTGAGTGACTGGGTGAGTGAGTGACTGGGTGAGTGAGTGAGTGACAGGGTGAGTGAGTGAATGGGTGGATGAGTGAGTGGGTGGGTGAGTGAGTGTGTGGGTGGGTGGTTGAGTGAGTGACTGGGTGGGTGAGTAACTGGGTGGGTGAGTGAGTGATTGGGTGGGTAAGTGAGTGACTGGGTGAGTGAGTGACTGGGTGGGTGAGTGAGTCACAGGGTGGGTGAGTGAGTCACTGGATGAGTGAGTGAGTGACTGGGTGGGTGGAGTGAGTGACTTGGTGGGTGTAGTGAGTGACTAGGTGAGTGAGTTACTGGGTGGGTGAGTGAGTTACTGTTGGTGAGTGAGTGACTGGGTGGGTGAGTGAGTGACTGGGTGGGTGAGTAAGTCACTGGGTGAGTGAGTGGGTGACTGGGTGAGTGATTAAGTGAATGGGTGGGTGGAGTGAGTGACTTGGTGGGTTAGTGTGTGACTGGGTGTGTGAGTGAGTGACTGGGTGAGTGAGTTTCTGGGTGGGTGAGTAAGTGACTGGGTGGGTGAGTGACTGTGTGGGTGAGTTAGTGAATGTGTGGGTGAGTGACTGGGTAAGTGAGTGAGTGACTGGGTGGGTGAGTGAGTGACTGGGTGAGTGAGTGATTTGGTGAGTGAGTGACTGGGTGGGTGAGTGAGTGACTAGGTGGGTGAGTGATTGACTGGGTGGGTGAGTGTGTGACTGGGTGGGTGGGTGAGTGAGTGACTTGGTGAGTGAGTGACTGGGTGGGTGAGTGAGTGACTGGGTATTGAGTGACTGGGTGGGTGAGTGACTGGGTGGGTAAGTGACCAGTTGTGTGACTGGGTGAGTGAGTGACTGGGTGGGTGAGTGACTGGGTGAGTGACTGTGTGGGTTAGTGACTGGGTGGGTGAGTGACTTCGTGAGTGACTGGGTGGGTGAGTGAGTGACTGGGTGAGTTACTGAGTGGGTGACTGGGTGTGTGACTGGGTGAGTGGCTGGGTGAGTGACTGGGTGAGTTATTGGATGAGTGACTGAGTGAGTGACTGAGTGATTAACTGAGTGAGTGACTGGGTGGGTGAGTGAGTAACTGGGTGGGTGAGTGAGTTACTGGGTGGGTGAGTGCATTACTGGGTGGGTGAGTGAGTGACTGGGTGGGTGAGTGAGTGACTGGGTGGGTGAGTGACTGGGTGGGTGAGTGAGTAACTTGGTGGATGAGTGAGTGACTGGGTGATTGACTGAGTGACTGGGTGGGTGACTGGTTGAGTGGCTGGGTGAGTGACTGGTTGAGTGACTGGTTGAGTGACTGGTTGAGTGACTGAGTGAGTGACTGAGTGAGTGACTGGGTGAGTGACTGGGTGAGTGACTGGGTGGGTGAGTGAGTGACTTCGTGGGTGAGTGTGTGGCAGTGGGTGGTGGGTGACAGTGACAGTGACTGGTAGGTGACAGTGACAGAGACTGGATGGTTGGTGACAGTGACTGGATGGTTGGTGACAGTGACTGGGTGGTGGGTGACAGTGACTGGGTGGTCGGTGAGAGTGACAGTGACTGGGTGGTGGGTGACAGTGACTGGGTGGTGGGTGACAGTGACAGGGTAGTGGGTGACAGTGACTGGGTGGTGGGTGACAGTGACTGGGTGGTCGGTGACAGTGACTGTGTGGTGGGTGAAAGTGACTGGGTGGTGGGTGAAAGTGACTGGGTTGGTGGGTGACTGTGACTGGGTGGTGGGTGAAAGTGACTGGGTGGTGGGTGACAGTGACTGGGTGGTGGGTGACTGTGACTGGGTGGTGGCTGAAAGTGACTGGGGGGTTGGTGACAGTGACTGGGTAGTGGGTGACAGTGACTGGGTGGTGGGTGAAAGTGACTGGGTGGTGGGTGACAGTGACAGTGACTGGGTGGTGGGTGACAGTGACTGGGTGGTGGGTGACAGTGGGTGGTGGGTGACAGTGACTGGTGGTGGGTGACAGTGACTGGGTGGTGCTTGACAGTAACTGGGTTAACTTACCTTGACCGGGTGGGTGCCGCTTCCGGCTTCCTTGCCGCTTCCCCCCCTGCCCCAGATGTCCCCTTGGCAGCTGCCGGGGTGGGTGGTGGGCACATGGGGGAGGGCGCAGGAGGTGGGCTCGGGGAAACACAGGAGGGGGTGCACGGGAGGTGGGCAGCTGTGGAGGGGCACGAGATGCCGGGCAGCTGCTGCATCCTCTGTGGCTGCTGCTGGGTTGGCACGTGGAAAGTGAGCTCAGGGGGCGGGGCGTGAGGCTGGCGGCTGCAGCATCCCCCGTGACTGCTGTGTGGGGCAGGAGGTGCACGTGGGGATGCAGGGTTGGCGCTTGAACTTTTTTTTTTTTTTTTTTAATATAACTGCCAGGGCCGCGCAGGGGGCCTGGTGGCCGGGACCCCATGACTCACGGGGCCCGGGACGCCAGTGCCTTTTGTCCCCCCCTGTAGAGTTCGATAAGGCAAACCTGAACTAACAATCATTGTTTTTATCGCATCTGTTATGCTGTACTCACCACAAACTAGACAAGACCCCGGTACTGAGATGAGAATATCAATAAACACCAGCCACAGGCACGGGGGCCACGTCCTGAGTGTAGGATATTCTTTGTAGCCGGGTCTGGGGCAGAGAGGTCAGGGTAGTCATAATACTTGCCAAGATCAGAGTAGGAGAGGTCAGGAATATAGATGGTACTAAAGCCGAGGTCAGGGTTGGAGAGAGGAGGATCGTCGAGGTGCAATGCCTTGGTTAGGGTTTAAGGAAGAGCGGGGGGTCAGAGATAGCCGATTTCAGTATTCCAGAGATGCGGATGGTCTAAAGGCAAGCTGGGTCAGTACACAAGGGGTCAATCTAGAAAGCAAGGCAACAGGTCAGGAACAAGGCAAGGAAGCAGAGGTTGACACAGAGTATCAAGAATCTATGCTTGTGTTCCTGTATGCTCTGGGTAGTTACACTGTTTGATCAGCATGTTCCTGTATGCTCTGGGTAGTTACACTGTCACATCAGCATGTTCCTGTATGCTCTGGGTAGTTACACTGTCACACCAGCATGTTCCTGTATGCTCTGGGTAGTTACACTGTCACATCAGCATGTTCCTGTATGCGCTGGGTAATTACAGTGTCTCATCAGTGTGCTCCTGTATGCTCTGGGTAGTTACACTGTCACATCAGCATGTTCCTGTATGCTCTGGGTAGTTACGCTGTCTGATCAGCATGTTCCTGTATCCTCTGGGTAGTTACACTGTCACATCAGTGTGCTCCTGTATGCTCTGGGTAGTTACACTGTCACATCAGCATGTTCCTGTATGCTCTGGGTAGTTACGCTGTCTGATCAGCATGTTCCTGTATCCTCTGGGTAGTTACACTGTCTGATCAGCATGTTCCTGTATACTCTGGGTAGTTACACTGTCACATCAGCATGTTCCTGTATGCTCTGGTTAGTTACGCTGTCTGATCAGCATGTTCCTGTATCCTCTGGGTAGTTACACTGTCACATCAGTGTGCTCCTGTATACTCTGGGTAGTTACACTGTCAAATCAGTGTGCCCCTGTATGCTCTGGGTAGTTACGCTGTCTGATCAGCTTGTTCCTGTATCCTCTGGGCAGTTACTCTGTCACATCAGTGTGCTCCTGTATACTCTGCCTCATCAGAATTCCTATATGCTCTGCATTAAGTAAGGTTTACATCATAGATTTTATACTAGCTTTTATACCCGGCTTTGCCGGGGGAATGTAATACTGAATACATGTCCCCGCCCCCCACCCCCTCCCCGCTGGCGGCACCTTTCCCCGGCGCCCCCCTTCCCACCCAGCGTCACATCTCCCCGGCCCCCCTCTCCACCCTCACTGCTGGATGTAGTGCGGGGTGAGATTTGTGTCTGTGTGTGTGTCTCTGTGTCTGTCTGTGTGTGTCTCCCCCCACTGCCGGAACATGTCCCCGTCCCCTTCCCCCTCCCCACCCCACCCTGTGTCTGTGTGTGTGTCACACACACACAGTCACACACACACACACACACACACACACACACACACACACACACACACACACACACACACACACACACACACACACACACACACACACAGTCACACACACACACACACACACACACACACACACACACACACACACACACACACACACACACACACACACACACACACACACACACACACACACACACACACACACACACACACACACACACACACACACACACACACAGTAAGTTTGCAGCAAGCAAAAGCAGCCTCTCTCTGTAAGGAGAAGAAGCAGAAGCCCCCCCTCCCCTTCTCCTCTCCCAAGTGCCGGGCTGCTAGAGCAGAGGGGGAAGAGGAGGGAGGGGGGATAGGGGGAGGAGGAGAGCAGAGGGGGTATTGGAGGGAGGAGGAGAGTGGAGGGGGCAGAGTCAGGCACAGGGTCACTGCTCCATGGAGCCCCAGCTGAGAATCACATTCACTGCACATGACATGCCCCCTCCCTTAGTAGCCACGCCTCCGCCCCTCTGTTCCAGCACTAAGGTTTTTGCTGGACATTAGAATGTCCATAACTTGGCAGGTGAGTGACATGTGAAACCAGAATAGTTGCGTTGACCTACAAATTCACAGCAGAACATACAGTGAAAGTTTTGTGGTGCTACGTGGTGCCGTTTGTGAGATTCCGATGCTTCTGACATACAAACGGAATCCAACTTAGAGTTATAGTATAGATGTGTTGTAGTTTCCACCAGTTATCATTGTACAGCTTCATTCTATATGCATTGTTTATTAAATGTGTTGCATTTTAAATACTAGTATTTATTTCTTGCTGGTGTCTTATTTATCCCTGTGAGATTGGTGTTGTGTGGCAGATCCATAATAGGTGCATTTATAGCACGCCTTTAATTCCATTCATATGGATGGGAGAGCTAAATGCATCATTGTGACGGGGTAATAAAGGGGTAACCAGGTTCTTAAAAAAGGTCAAGCCCATGAATGTTTACCTCTGATCTGTGTATATGGGTTCAAGAGGGTTAGCTCTTGGACCCAGTAACATTGTATCTTTGAAATGCATAAAATATAATAAAGATATTTTTTTGTGTTGTTTATCTTTCTTGATGTCAGCAAGCAGGGGCTGCTCGGGTATGAGTTTCAAGGGGGGTTTTGCGGAGGAGTTGTTCTCAGAATGTGCCTAGGTAGTTGGGGTCCGGAGTTGTCGGTTCCACTTAAAATGTACCCAGGAATCATGCCTAATTCTGGGATACATGTAGGCATATTGTCCCGGCAATATCTCCCCTTGAAAACGCTTGCGTGACGCACCACTAGGGTTCCCTGCTTCAGCATAGCCAGAAAGGTAAATGAGGCACAGGGTTTATAAGTGGGGATCCCTAGGTATCATAGGGTTACCCCAGTTAGTGCCAGGTAGGTCAGATCCAGTATTGGGTTCTGGGTATCCCCAACCATAGATAACGTTGTGGGAGGACTCTCAGAGTCCAGCTAAGCTCAATAGATAAGTGTGTGAGGAATATAGATGGATAGAAATAAAAGTACACTGTTCTATTCTATTCCCCATACCCAGGGCTTAGGGATGTGTTAGAGGTTAATTTTATTAATACATGAATGTAATTGAATGTAATTTAATGTAGTGGTGTGCACTGTAAGGTAGTGGGCTTTCAGAACCGATGTCCCAGAGACTGCCAGGGCTACCAAGTTAAGTGCCAGTAAGTCTGGGGGACATCAGACTTCAAAGCAGGCAGAGGCTGCCAGAGGTGAGAGAAGCAAATGGGCAGCAGGAAAAAGCTGAGTACCCAAGTCCGGGGATAAATGGCAGTCATTCCGGGCTGCCAGTTGTTCTGCTATACTTGGAAAAGCCTGTCACCGTGGGTGAATAAAGAGTTTAAGATCATCGTGGGTGGCATTCAGAGAACCAGGGCTGGAGGTACCAAGTTTTTCTACCGACTTTTCTCTGATTGGCTGCTTGGGAAAGTTCCCACACTCTGATTGGCTATAGTATTTTGTGAATAGAGCTCAAAATAAAATAAGGATTGATGCACCAATCAGATTTGTGTCTCCAGTAAGAAAGAGAATGGGTGGGCTTTTCAAAATTGCTCTTGCGCGAATAGCACAGAACCGGCGTCAGAAATGTCTGCCCGGAAAATGTTCTAAATCCAGATTTACGTGGTCAAGTTCTCAGAATTAACGTAGCATTTGCAGTTTGGATTTTAAGCCAATTTTAGTTCCAGAACGTTTGGAGCTAAATCACGGTCAAGGAAAACCAAGTCCTCCGGAGAGAAGGGAGCGGTGGCATGTGGAACTTCATGCTGATTTGGATTACAGGACATTCCGGATTAAGTCCAGTGTGGCGAGAACAGTGTTAATCAGACCTAAATAAAGGTATTATACCCGACTGATTGACCCAACTCGCATTGGGAATGAAGGGGTCAAAAGTATTTGCACTGCACTGCTGTATTTGCCCTGTCCCAGCCTTCTTAACCCACACTTACAGGCTGTTCCCTGCCTGCTGTACTAGAAGTAAATGCAATGACTGCTATATTCTTTTGAGACACAAGATGGACTAGTGAGCACCGAAGCCAGCGCTGATTGAAGAAGTGTGGCTGCGGTTAGCGGTCTGTTTGAAGTATGGGTTTCCATTTCAATCTATTCAACCCTGCAACCACAAGTCAATTCAATAAGTGGCTTCTGGTTAGATTTGAAGTATAAGTAAATAAAACACAAAAATACATATATAAATTACAGTCGTGGTACACCTAGAACATGAAGTTTTAATAAAATGTATAATGTATATTTTGCAAACTGCGAGCAAAACGGAGATTGGTGGGTGAAATATTCCCACGGAGGGGATTGGGTGCACATGTTAAGGATAGACTGGAACACCCTAAAACTGTGCCCACCGGACTAACCCCAGTGTGATCGTTACCATTCATGATGTGACTACTCTTTACGCTTTCTTGCGCTTTCTCGCAAAGGAAAATTTATTTTGTTTTCCCATCCCTGTAAGTGTTGTATTAAGTGTATTCTGAAGTTTTCGTGTGTTTGTCTAGCAAGGAAATAAATCACAATTTATTTAGCTCATTGTTGTGTTCAACCTAGTACCCAAAAATATAAAAAGTGTTGATACATTTGTGTCCACCGTGACATCCAGTCAGGGTAAAATAATTATTTAGGATTTCCTACACCTTGGTGAGTCTAGTCTTCAACTCCAGACCCCCAGTAAGTTTGTCTTTTTGCCTATAATTTCTTTTACAGTAGAGGCAGCGATTATTCTAACAAAAAACAGTGGCAATTCCCCAAAAGACCCAGGTACACCCAGGTACATTCTGAATACATGTCTTAAACTTTCCTTAAACTAGCCCCAGCATTTCTGCATTGATTAATGGCCTATCAGATTAACAGCAGGGGTCCCTGGCAGTCCAATTCAAACTGAATTGGACTGCCAGGGATCCCTGCTGTGTTAATCATATGGGTCGTTAGTCAATGCAGAAATGCCTTAAAGGTGCCTCAAACTAGCCCAGAACATACCCAGCACATACCCTGAATGTAACCCGGCTAGTTTAAAGCAAGTGTTAGAATAATCGTTGCCTCTACTGTACATTGTGTGTATGCCTTTTCATGCTAATAAATTTACAATTTATTTCACTTACATGTTTTGCTCAATGAATTATCCTGGTAAAAAAGGTGTAAATGCCTGGTGTCCCGTGACAATTATTAATTCCCATGGGAAATCATTGAGACTGTTGTGTTACCCCACATATAAAAATGAATGCACCTTGATTATGTAAATCTATATGATATACATAGATATTTACAGTGCATTGTATAATTTTTAATCTAGGGAATATAATGTTGATGTTTATGACTGTTACAACTATATTGCATAACCAGTCTGTGATTCTCACCTTTCATTGTATTATTGCTGTGTGAGGTAAAGACACCAGGAAAGTAGCGGAGACAATAAGACAGAACCTTTAATACTGAGGGCTTTATCCATATAGTTTATTTAGTTTTTTCCTTGTGTTTGCAGATATTTGATCAAACCCATACAACCTTACAACTTGTGGAGACAATGTTCAGCATGCTTTTTGTTACGTCTGCACACGTTTTATGTGAATCTTCCACTTAAACATCGAATTTCAAGAGAAGGTAACGAGGAAACTTTAAAGGGTCTTAACCTCCTATTTCCTGGAAAATTATACAGATGTAAATGACATATAAATTAAAATAGTTAAAGCAAACATCTGGAACACTAGCTTTCTAAATGTGTGATAACAATATCGCCACACATATATGTTGCAATGTGCTATCTATAAATTATTCTTTCTAAATCTGCGCTTATAGTGCCTTGCGACGGCAATGCAACGTCGCTCCAAAAGAAATGCATTGACTCCATCACAAGCGCTTATAGTAAGCGCGATGGAGCGACCGACCAAAAATTTTGAAGCCGGGTAAATTTGCTTTTTTAGAGACAGTCGCCACATGTGGCTGTCTCTAAACCAATTAAATTGTGTGGCTCGCCCCCTTAGTGACGTCACTAGCCTTGTCGCCAGCGACGTTGCTAAAAACCTAATTACAACTTTTGCTAATGGCGACAGCGATGGGTGACGTCACCGGTCGCGTTTCCGTAGCAAGCACTATAAGCGCGGCCTAAGTAAACTACTTTTCGTGTTCAAATCAGGTCTCATCAACATAATGTAGCACTTTGGAAAGAATATACTGTACAGGACAAAATACCCGCACTTGATGCTAATATGGCAAAAATCTCTACAATAACCATGTTCTTTCCCATAACACTTAAATATGCTGGTATAACAGAGACCCACACACTGCAGAACACCAACATGCTGAAGGTGATGTACTTGGCTTCATTAAAACTGTCAGGTAATTTCCTAGCTAGGAAAGCTACAATGAAACTCACAGCTGCAAGGAATCCCAGGTAACCCAGGACAGTGTAAAAGGCAACAACAGAGCCTTCATTACACTGAATAATGATCTTTCCAGGATAAGAGTGTGTGTTAAGCTCCTGGAAGGGGGGAGAAATAGCCAACCAACTAACGCTAATTAAAACTTGAATAAACGAACAAATAAAGACCACACAGTTGGATATTTTGACTCCCATCCATTTTCTCCAGGTGTTACCAGGTTTGGTGGCTTTGAAAGCAATGCAAACCATGATAGTCTTGGCCAGCACAGAAGAGACCGCTATGGAGAAGATAATTCCAAAAGAGGTTTGTCTCAGCATGCAGGTTATATCCACAGGACGACCAAGGAACAAGAACACACAGAGGAAGCTCAGCATGATGGAGACAAGGAGAATTAAACTGAGGTTGTGATTATTGGCTTTGACAATGGGAGTGTCCCGGAGTAAAATGAAGATACGCAAGATAATGGTACTTATAATAGAAAATAAAACAGAAATAACAGAGAAGATCGCAGCTATTGGATCCCTTTTGTAGGATAGAAATTCGGTGCTTTTCAGAACACATTTGTTCTTCTCATTTGGCCACCGATCACCTGGACACTTCTGGCAAGATTCACTGTCTGTTGGAAAAAGAATAAGAATATTGAAGATATTTATTATATATTTCATATTTAACCTGTATTAAATAAACATACAGAATGTTTGTTTGTTAAGAATATACACTCTGGAAATTATTCAGAAAACAGCAACTAACGCCAATCCCACTGATTCCTATGAGGCTTCCTGTGCAATACCGCTATATCCGTGCTACTCACAGTTTATATAATAAGGGCCTTTCTGTGTTATGCATCAAAAGTCTCCAGCTGTAAAAAAACAGAAACCAGCAGAAGATTTATCAAAGAACACATATCAATTTTTTTTAAATTAAAATTTTCATGTTACAAATTTGCTGCATTCTTTAGCATTATTTTTTATGGTAAAGGGTTAACCAGGCCCTCAATAAAGGTCAAGCCTATGAATGGTTAACCATGATCCCTATATATGGGTTACAGAGGGTTAGCTCTTGAGCCCTGTAACATTGTATCTTTGAAATGCTTGAAATGTAATAAAGATATTTTTTCTGTTTTTATCTTTCCGGGCATGTCAGAGAGTAGGGATTGCTAGGGTATGAGCTTCAAGGGGGATTTTGCAGAGAAATTGGTGTCAGATATTGCCTAGGTAGTCGGGGCCAGAGTTGCACAATACCCCAAAAATGTACCCGGGAATCATGCCTGATTCTCGGATACATATAGGCACATTGTCCTGGCAATATCTCCATCTTGAAACTGCTTGCACGACTCACCACTAGGTTCCCTACTTCAGCATAGCCAGAAAGGTAAAATGAGGCACAGGGATTAAAAGTGTCCCTGTAGCTGTGGGCATCCCTAGATAACATAGGGGTACCCCAGTTAGTGCCAGTTAGCCCAGAACCATTATTAGGTTCATGGTATCCTCAACCGTAGATAACCGTAGATTAACTGGGGAGTCCAGCTAAGCCCAATAGACAGTGTGTGGGGAATAAAGGCTCATATGGATGGGAGAGCTAAATGCATCATTGTGACGGGGTAATAAAGGGGTAACCAGGTTCTTAAAAAAGGTCAAGCCCATGAATGTTTACCTCTGATCTGTGTATATGGGTTCAAGAGGGTTAGCTCTTGGACCCAGTAACATTGTATCTTTGAAATGCATAAAATATAATAAAGATATTTTTTTGTGTTGTTTATCTTTCTGGATGTCAGCAAGCAGGGGCTGCTCGGGTATGAGTTTCAAGGGGGGTTTTGCGGAGGAGTTGTTCTCAGAATGTGCCTAGGTAGTTGGGGTCTGGAGTTGTCGGTTCCACTTAAAATGTACCCGGGAATCATGCCTAATTCTGGGATACATGTAGGCATATTGTCCCAGCAATATCTCCCCTTGAAAACGCTTGCGTGACGCACCACTAGGGTTCCCTGCTTCAGCATAGCCAGAAAGGTAAATGAGGCACAGGGTTTATAAGTGGGGATCCCTAGGTATCATAGGGTTACCCCAGTTAGTGCCAGGTAGGTCAGATCCAGTATTGGGTTCTGGGTATCCCCAACCATAGATAACGTTGTGGGAGGACTCTCAGAGTCCAGCTAAGCTCAATAGATAAGTGTGTGAGGAATATAGATGGATAGAAATAAAAGTACACTGTTCTATTCTATTCCCCATACCCAGGGCTTAGGGATGTGTTAGAGGTTAATTTTATTAATACATGAATGTAATTGAATGTAATTTAATGTAGTGGTGTGCACTGTAAGGTAGTGGGCTTTCAGAACCGATGTCCCAGAGACTGCCAGGGCTACCAAGTTAAGTGCCAGTAAGTCTGGGGGACATCGGACTTCAAAGCAGGCAGAGGCTGCCAGAGGTGAGAGAAGCAAATGGGCAGCAGGAAAAAGCTGAGTACCCAAGTCCGGGGATAAATGGCAGTCATTCCGGGCTGCCAGTTGTTCTGCTATACTTGGAAAAGCCTGTCACCGTGGGTGAATAAAGAGTTTAAGATCACCGTGGGTGGCATTCAGAGAACCAGGGCTGGAGGTACCAAGTTTTTCTACCGACTTTTCTCTGATTGGCTGCTTGGGAAAGTTCCCACACTCTGATTGGCTATAGTATTTTGTGAATAGAGCTCAAAATAAAATAAGGATTGATGCACCAATCAGATTTGTGTCTCCAGTAAGAAAGAGAATGGGTGGGCTTTTCAAAATTGCTCTTGCGCGAATAGCACAGAACCGGCGTCAGAAATGTCTGCCCGGAAAATGTTCTAAATCCAGATTTACGTGGCCAAGTTCTCAGAATTAACGTAGCATTTGTAGTTTGGATTTTAAGCCAATTTTAGTTCCAGAACGTTTGGAGCTAAATCACGGTCAAGGAAAACCAAGTCCTCCGGAGAGAAGGGAGCGGTGGCATGTGGAACTTCATGCTGATTTGGATTACAGGACATTCCGGATTAAGTCCAGTGTGGCGAGAACAGTGTTAATCAGACCTAAATAAAGGTATTATACCCGACTGATTGACCCAACTCGCATTGGGAATGAAGGGGTCAAAAGTATTTGCACTGCACTGCTGTATTTGCCCTGTCCCAGCCTTCTTAACCCACACTTACAGGCTGTTCCCTGCCTGCTGTACTAGAAGTAAATGCAATGACTGCTATATTCTTTTGAGACACAAGATGGACTAGTGAGCACCGAAGCCAGCGCTGATTGAAGAAGTGTGGCTGCGGTTAGCGGTCTGTTTGAAGTATGGGTTTCCATTTCAATCTATTCAACCCTGCAACCACAAGTCAATTCAATAAGTGGCTTCTGGTTAGATTTGAAGTATAAGTAAATAAAACACAAAAATACATATATAAATTACAGTCGTGGTACACCTAGAACATGAAGTTTTAATAAAATGTATAATGTATATTTTGCAAACTGCGAGCAAAACGGAGATTGGTGGGTGAAATATTCCCACGGAGGGGATTGGGTGCACATGTTAAGGATAGACTGGAACACCCTAAAACTGTGCCCACCGGACTAACCCCAGTGTGATCGATACCATTCATGATGTGACTACTCTTTACGCTTTCTTGCGCTTTCTCGCAAAGGAAAATTTATTTTGTTTTCCCATCCCTGTAAGTGTTGTATTAAGTGTATTCTGAAGTTTTCGTGTGTTTGTCTAGCAAGGAAATAAATCACAATTTATTTAGCTCATTGTTGTGTTCAACCTAGTACCCAAAAATATAAAAAGTGTTGATACATTTGTGTCCACCGTGACATCCAGTCAGGGTAAAATAATTATTTAGGATTTCCTACACCTTGGTGAGTCTAGTCTTCAACTCCAGACCCCCAGTAAGTTTGTCTTTTTGCCTATAATTTCTTTTACAGTAGAGGCAGCGATTATTCTAACAAAAAACAGTGGCAATTCCCCAAAAGACCCAGGTACACCCAGGTACATTCTGAATACATGTCTTAAACTTTCCTTAAACTAGCCCCAGCATTTCTGCATTGATTAATGGCCTATCAGATTAACAGCAGGGGTCCCTGGCAGTCCAATTCAAACTGAATTGGACTGCCAGGGATCCCTGCTGTGTTAATCATATGGGTCGTTAGTCAATGCAGAAATGCCTTAAAGGTGCCTCAAACTAGCCCAGAACATACCCAGCACATACCCTGAATGTAACCCGGCTAGTTTAAAGCAAGTGTTAGAATAATCGTTGCCTCTACTGTACATTGTGTGTATGCCTTTTCATGCTAATAAATTTACAATTTATTTCACTTACATGTTTTGCTCAATGAATTATCCTGGTAAAAAAGGTGTAAATGCCTGGTGTCCCGTGACAATTATTAATTCCCATGGGAAATCATTGAGACTGTTGTGTTACCCCACATATAAAAATGAATGCACCTTGATTATGTAAATCTATATGATATACATAGATATTTACAGTGCATTGTATAATTTTTAATCTAGGGAATATAATGTTGATGTTTATGACTGTTACAACTATATTGCATAACCAGTCTGTGATTCTCACCTTTCATTGTATTATTGCTGTGTGAGGTAAAGACACCAGGAAAGTAGCGGAGACAATAAGACAGAACCTTTAATACTGAGGGCTTTATCCATATAGTTTATTTAGTTTTTTCCTTGTGTTTGCAGATATTTGATCAAACCCATACAACCTTACAACTTGTGGAGACAATGTTCAGCATGCTTTTTGTTACGTCTGCACACGTTTTATGTGAATCTTCCACTTAAACATCGAATTTCAAGAGAAGGTAACGAGGAAACTTTAAAGGGTCTTAACCTCCTATTTCCTGGAAAATTATACAGATGTAAATGACATATAAATTAAAATAGTTAAAGCAAACATCTGGAACACTAGCTTTCTAAATGTGTGATAACAATATCGCCACACATATATGTTGCAATGTGCTATCTATAAATTATTCTTTCTAAATCTGCGCTTATAGTGCCTTGCGACGGCAATGCAACGTCGCTCCAAAAGAAATGCATTGACTCCATCACAAGCGCTTATAGTAAGCGCGATGGAGCGACCGACCAAAAATTTTGAAGCCGGGTAAATTTGCTTTTTTAGAGACAGTCGCCACATGTGGCTGTCTCTAAACCAATGAAATTGTGTGGCTCGCCCCCTTAGTGACGTCACTAGCCTTGTCGCCAGCGACGTTGCTAAAAACCTAATTACAACTTTTGCTAATGGCGACAGCGATGGGTGACGTCACCGGTCGCGTTTCCGTAGCAAGCACTATAAGCGCGGCCTAAGTAAACTACTTTTCGTGTTCAAATCAGGTCTCATCAACATAATGTAGCACTTTGGAAAGAATATACAGGACAAAATACCCGCACTTGATGCTAATATGGCAAAAATCTCTACAATAACCATGTTCTTTCCCATAACACTCAAATACGCTGGTATAACAGAGACCCACACACTGCAGAACACCAGCATGCTGAAGGTGATGTACTTGGCTTCATTAAAACTGTCAGGTAATTTCCTAGCTAGGAAAGCTACAATGAAACTCACAGCTGCAAGGAATCCCAGGTAACCCAGGACAGTGTAAAAGGCAACAACAGAGCCTTCATTACACTGAATAATGATCTTTCCAGGATAAGAGTGTGTGTTAAGCTCCTGGAAGGGGGGAGAAATAGCCAACCAACTAACGCTAATTAAAACTTGAATAAACGAACAAATAAAGACCACACAGTTGGATATTTTGACTCCCATCCATTTTCTCCAGGTGTTACCAGGTTTGGTGGCTTTGAAAGCAATGCAAACCATGATAGTCTTGGCCAGCACAGAAGAGACCGCTATGGAGAAGATAATTCCAAAAGAGGTTTGTCTCAGCATGCAAGTTATATCCACAGGACGACCAAGGAACAAGAACACACAGAGGAAGCTCAGCATGATGGAGACGAGGAGAATTAAACTGAGGTTGTGATTATTGGCTTTGACAATGGGAGTGTCCCGGAGTAAAATGAAGATACGCAAGATAATGGTACTTATAATAGAAAATAAAACAGAAATAACAGAGAAGATCGCAGCTATTGGATCCCTTTTGTAGGATAGAAATTCGGTGCTTTTCAGAACACATTTGTTCTTCTCATTTGGCCACCGATCACCTGGACATTTCTGGCAAGATTCACTGTCTGTTGTAAAAGAATAAGAATATTGAAGATATTTATTATATATTTCATATTTAACCTGTATGAAATAAACATACAGAATGTTTGTTTGTTAAGAATATACACTCTGGAAATTATTCAGAAAACAGCAACTAACGCCAATCCCACTGATTCCTATGAGGCTTCCTGTGCAATACCGCTATATCCGTGCTACTCACAGTTTATATAATAAGGGCCTTTCTGTGTTATGCATCAAAAGTCTCCAGCTGTAAAAAAACAGAAACCAGCAGAAGATTTATCAAAGAACACATATCAATTTTTTTTAAATTAAATTTTTCATGTTACAAATTTGCTGCATTCTTTAGCATTATTTTTTATGGTAAAGGGTTAACCAGGCCCTCAATAAAGGTCAAGCCTATGAATGGTTAACCATGATCCCTATATATGGGTTACAGAGGGTTAGCTCTTGAGCCCTGTAACATTGTATCTTTGAAATGCTTGAAATGTAATAAAGATATTTTTTCTGTTTTTATCTTTCCGGGCATGTCAGAGAGTAGGGATTGCTAGGGTATGAGCTTCAAGGGGGATTTTGCAGAGAAATTGGTGTCAGAATTTGCCTAGGTAGTCGGGGCCAGAGTTGCACAATACCCCAAAAATGTACCCGGGAATCATGCCTGATTCTCGGATACATATAGGCACATTGTCCTGGCAATATCTCCATCTTGAAACTGCTTGCACGACTCACCACTAGGTTCCCTACTTCAGCATAGCCAGAAAGGTAAAATGAGGCACAGGGATTAAAAGTGTCCCTGTAGCTGTGGGCATCCCTAGATAACATAGGGGTACCCCAGTTAGTGCCAGTTAGCCCAGAACCATTATTAGGTTCATGGTATCCTCAACCGTAGATAACCGTAGATTAACTGGGGAGTCCAGCTAAGCCCAATAGACAGTGTGTGGGGAATAAAGGCTGATAGAAATAAAAAGGGATTTATTAAAGGTGTATGTTATTAATACATGTAAGGTAATTTAATGTGGTGGTGTGCACTGTAAGGTAGTGGGTTTTCAGAACTGATGTCCCAGAGACTGTCAGGGCTACCAAGTTAGGTGCCAGTAAGTCTGGGGGACATCAGAGTTCAAAGCAGCCAGAGGATGCCAGAGGTGTGAGAAGCAAATGGGCAGCAGGAAAAGGTTGAGTATCCAAGTCCAGGGATCAATGGCAGTCATTTCGGGCTGTCAGTTGTTCTGCCAGACTTGGAGGAGCCTGTCACTATGGGTGGCATTGAAGGAACCAGAGCTGGAGGTGCCAAGTTGTGCATGCCTTTTGGTTCATTCAGGTTTCGCGCTAACCCATTTTGATAATACATCCAGGTCAAGCAAAACCAAGCCTCCATGAGAGAATGTAGCGGTGGCATCTGGAATTTTATGCCGATTTGAGTTCCAGGACATTTTGGGCTAAGTCCCAGTCAGGGGAAAATTGTTATTTAGGGTTACCTGGACCTTGGAGAGTCTAGTTTTTATCCCAGTTCCCAAGTAAGCAATCATGGACACATAAATCATAAAACACATACATTCTTTATTGTCATACAATCATATGCATTTCAGTTACAACAGACAGGCTCAAGAGCTGACGCTCTAAAACCCCAAATATGGCTCAGAAGTAACCAGCCGGGCATAATACCTTTATTGAAGGCCTGGTTACCCCTCATCGTCACACCGTGCACCTAGGAAAGGCTAGATTTCCACACCCAGGCCCAAATAAGCGTGTATATTTCTGTCTTTTGTATTTCTGTTCTGTTTGACGGTGAAGGGATAGCCAAGCCAATAATAAAGGTTAAGCCTGCCTGGTTACCTCTGCTCCATGTATTGGGGTTCGGGAGTGTCATCTCTTGAGCCCAGTGATTGTCAATGCATGTCTGTAAATTATGCGACAATAAATAATTTTTGTGTTCTTACCTTTCCAGGTGTGCCAGCAAGCAGAGATTGCTAGGCTATGAATTTCATTGGGGGGTTTTACAGAGAAAGTCTTGTCAGACTGTGACTAGTTAGTCGGGTTCCAGAGTTGCTGGATATCCTAAAAATGTACCCGGGAATCAGGTCGGATTCTCAAATACATTGAGACACATTTCTCCGGCAAAATCTCCATCTGAGTGTTACCAGGCGAACATGGACAGACGGTCAGTTCAGTACCGGTCATGGGACTGACCCAGAATTGTCACCCGGTGGGGGAGTTATGGATTGCCTACTGACGGTCAGGCAAAAACATTGCTGGAGGAGGATCTTGAGAGTCATGAAGCCAGTATTGCATCACCTGAAGGGGGCATACCCTCACATAAAGTTGAAGGGTCCACTAGTCCAGCCGGGGTGCAGGAGGTCAATCCAGCCCCGGTTGCCATGGAAGACAAGGAGGGAGGTGGCAGAAATAACATGGACATTGTTTGGGGGACAGTTAAAGGGAGTGCAGCTGTGGTAGCCCCAGTGGCTAACTGTCTCTCTACAACCCGAAATTTCCACACATCTTGCCTCATGGGGGGAAGGGGCCACCCTTGTGGAAAAGAATCATCTGCTTGCAGCTGCCCAAGGGACACCCGCCCCATATCCCCAATCAGATAGCTGGGAGCAGTCCGCCCCCGAGTGGACCACCACAGCTTCAGCAAATTCGTTGATGGCACAGACAAAATTGATGGCTAGCTAAAGAACTTTGAGACTCAGTGTCAAAGATACCGGGTGCAAGAAAGGAACTGGGTATAGCGATTGACACTGTTAATGTCCGAAGCTTCCCTGTAGACTCGCCAGGCTATTCCATCTGCGGACGCCAATGACTATCGCCATGTTAAAGCCCTGTTTTTAACTCGGTATTCCCTCACTCCCGAGGCATACAGAGACGTGTTTAGGACAGGAGGAGAAGCACCGGGAATCCTACATGCGGTTTGCCTCACACATGACATTGCATGGGACTCAGTGGGTGGAGGGATGCAGTGCCACCAAGTATCACAGTCTGCTTTATCTGTTTTTCAAGGAACAGTTTATGCAGCAATGTCCACTGGACTTAAGGGAATGGGTCTTTGACCGCAAACCAAAGACTTGCCTGGATGCTGCTAACATAGCTGATGAGTTTTTCACCAACTGGGCACTGATCCACAAGAAAGGAGTTGTCCCAGAAGTGGCCACTCCGGGCAGGGCAGCTTTGAGCACTCCCCAGTGGAAAGCTAAAAACTGCGGCAGATGAAAGTGCACCCAAAACCTGCAGAGTTTAAGCATGAGCGGAGGTGCTCTCAGTGTAACAAGACTGGCCACATAAAGCCAGGACTGTCCAGACCCTCCAAAAGTCCAGGAGTCCTATCAGGGGCAACGCTCTCCATCTGCAAAGTCAGTTGCCAGTGTTTCGAGGGGCACACACAGATGAGCAGAATGCAGCCATCCAGCCAGTCCAGTGAGGGCTTGGACAGGTAGAAGACAGTTTAGTGGTACCAAAGGAGTATAGGCAGCAATAGTTACAGGTAGCCCATTCCCTACCACTAGCGGGACATCAGGGGTTACTTAGATGAGATGAGAGCCCGGCTGTATCAGCGTTACAACTGACCATGGGCATCAGGGGCAGTAGCAGAGTTCTGACGGACCTGTGATGCCTGCCAGCGAGTAGGTAAGGCGGGTGATCGTGTGAAGGCACCCCTGAAAACCACTACCGGTAATAGGGGAACATTTCCAGAGAGTAGCTATGGACATGGTGGGATCTCTCATGATCCCCAGTTGGTCTGGCAAGTGTTACATTTCTCACGGTGGTGGGACCTTTCGTCCAGGTACCCTGACGCTGTAGCACTAACCACTATCGACGCTAGGGCAGTAGTGTCACAGGAAACCAGGTATTTACATATTTTTACCAGGATCATTCATTGAGCAAAACAAATTAATAAAACAAATTGTCATTTATTTCCTTGAAACAGACGTACACACTGTCAATTACAAAATACAGAAAGAAAACACAATTACTGGGGGTCTGGGCTACAAAACTAGGACTTTCCTTGATAAAATAGCACATAAAACAAAGTCGTTAGTCCCAAAACGTCCTGGAATAATTTTCGGCTTGCAATCCTGGCAGCAACCGCTACGTTTCTATTCTCAGAACTTGGCAGTAAAAAGTTGGAAAAATATTTCAACATGAAATATCTGAAAACCGGCTCTCTTCTATTTCTCTTAAGAGCATCTTTTTTGGACATTCAAAATTTACTGCTGCTGTTCTGGTGCTTAGAATCTGTAAGAATCTCTTGTCCTGATTTGGCTGAGGGTTTTAGTTTTAGAAGTAGTGGAGATGCTGGCCCTAGGGGGAATTGTATCATTTCAGAGCCCTTTGGCTTGTCTGGTAGCCCTGGTACCAAAGAAGGACAAAATCACTCAGTTCTGTGTGGAC